>NW_015168840.1:17547-25643 GCF_001447785.1 Gekko japonicus
GGAGGGAAAGGAGTTTGTAAGCCGCTCTGAGACTCCTTTGGGTAGTGAAAGGTGGGGTATAAATCTAATCTCTTCTTCTTCTCTCAGAGCTCTCTCAGCCCCACCGACCTCACAGGGTGTCTGTTGTGGGGAGGGGAAGGGAAAGGGGTTTGTAAGCCACTCTGAGACTCCTTTGGGTAGTGAAGGGCGGGGTATAAATCCAATCTCTTCTTCTTCTTCTTCTTCTTCTTCTTCTCTCAGAGCTCTCTCAGCCCCACCGGCCTCACAGGGTGCCTGTTGTGGGGAGGGGAAGGGAAAGGAGTTTGTAAGCAGCTCTGAGACTCCTTTGGGTAGTGAAGGGGGAGGTAGAAATCCAATCTCTTCTTCTTCTTCTTCTACCTCTGAACGTCTCCTGCCTGAAGAACTCCATGAGGGGTCACCATAAATCGGCTGTGACTTGGCAGCCCAAAAAACCAAAAACAAATTGCACTTCCCCCTGCGTCTCCCAAATACAATCACTTTCCCAGAACTCTCCTCTTGAGTCCAGGCGAGCGCGAGCTTCCCAGCTGCCTGGATCCAAGTGTCTTTTGCAGCCAGCCTAAGCCCCCGTGTGCTTTTCAGTGACGGCCTCCGCTGTGGTTGAAACGACATAATCGCCTCATGTCAAGATTAATTGACTCGAATTCACCAAACAGGGAAAAGGAGAGTCCTTTGTTGGAGCCGATAGCAGACAGAAGGACGCCTTCGGCGAGGCTCTCTGCTTGCTGCCGCTGGCCGACTTCCCTAACCTTGGAATCGTGACTAACTTTTCCAGTCCTGGGGAAACCAAGGGGACGGCGTGGCCACAGAACGAGTGGTAGATTAGGAAGCCCCTGGTTCGAATCTCACTCTGCGACATCCTTGGTGTCCTGAGTCAGAGAGTTGCCAAGCTCTGGGTTTTATTTATTGTTTATTTACCTCATTTATGCTGCAGACCGGAAGGTCAGTAGTTCATCAGTTCGAGACCCGAGTGCGGCGGGACAAAGTGAGCCCCGTCTCTGGCCCCAGCTCCTGCCAACCGAGCAGTTCGAAAGCAAGAAACTGCAAGTAGATAAACGGGCTGCTTCGGTGGGAAGGTAACAGCGTTCTGTGCGCCTCGGCGTCTAGTCATGCCGGACACATGGCCACTGAGATGTCTTCGGACAGCGCTGGCTCTTCGGCTTGGAAACTGAGACGAGCACCGCATCCCTAAAGTCGGATTCGACAGGCTTTCGAGCAAAGGGAAACCTTTGCCTTTACCTTCCCTAAAGCAGCTTACATCAGTCTCCTCTCCTCCATTTTACCCTCACAACAACCCTGTGAGCAGTGTTCCCTCTAAGCTGAGTTAGTGTGAGTTAGCTCACAGTTTTTTAGCCTCCAGCTCACAGGTTTTTGCCTTCGCTCAGGAAGGAGGGCTCCAGAGCAAACTAAGGTATGCAGCAGCCAAATCTCTCGCTCACAACTTCAATGCCTGTAGCTCACAAAGTAGAATTTTTGCTCACGGGACTCCACAGCTTAGAGGGAACCTCGCCTGTGAGGTAGGTTAGGCCGAGATCATGTGGCTTGACCAAGGTCACCCAGAAAGGTTAGGACATTCCTGGAGATTTGGGAACGTGTGAAGCCTGGGGAGGGTGGAGTTTGGGATGGGACTTCAGCAGAGTATAATGACAAAGAGACCAACTTCCAAAGCAGCCATTTTCTCCAGGGGAACTGATCTCTGTTGTCTGGAGAACAGTTGCAATCCTGGGAGATCTCCAGTCACCACCTGGAGGTTGGTACCCCTGGGGCGGCACCCAGGTTAGTCTGAGAGTTTGGGACTGGCCCAAGATCACCTGCTGAGCTTCAAAGACTAAAGTCTGCAGTGGTCATCTGAAAACGGACTCCTGGAGCTCAGCAGACTAACTTGGATTAAACAGTGCTGAGTGCAAAACAAATGTTCAGGTCAGATTGGGCCGTGCCAGTGACCTCATTCACATAAATAGGGTCTCTGTTGTTTGGAGAACAGCTGCAATTCCGGGAGGTCTCCGGCTGCCACCTGGAGTTTGGCAACTCTACCTGGGGTGAGTCACTTTCCCTCCGCCTTTTGCAGTACGAGAACAATCGCAGTTTGCAGAGTGGGTGCAAATCCCTGCAGATGTGCTAATTATTATAACCAGGGCTCTTTTTGTAGTATAAGCCCAGCAGGAACTCATTAGCATAATAGGCCACACCCAACACCAGAAACTAATTAGCATATTAGGCCACACCCCTGCCAGCACGGCTCATTAGCACATTAGGCCGCACCCCCATGTTACCAGAAGTGTGGTTATCCAGCCACACCCAACATTTGCTTGTTATTCTGTTTACTTTGTTTGTTGTCCAAACCCAGGGCCTTTTTTTGTAGCAGGGACTCCTTTGCATGTTAGGCCACACACCCCTACTGTAGCCAATCCTAATGAATTTCTGCTGTTGGGTGTGGCCTATTATGCTAATGAGTTCCTGCTGGGCATGGCCAACTTGGGAGCCAGCTGGAACTCCGTTCCTGTGCGTTCCTGCCCCAAAATAGCCCTGATTATAACTGGGACTCCCTTTAGCTCTGGGCTAGGTCACCTAGTCTGTCTGTGACGGAATTGCTTCGCCACTCAGATCTATCATGATGCTTGCAAATCCTGGTGTGTGTTTGTGTGTGTGTGTAACACTCTGGCACTGGGATCCAGTTTTCCCTCTAAGCTGAATGACACTCTAAGCTAGCTCACACTTCCTTAGCCTCCGGCTCACAGATTTTGGCTGAGCTCAGGAAGGAGGGCTCCAGAGCAAACTACTTTATGGAGTTGCCAAATCACTCGCTTACAACTTTTATGCCAGTAGCTCACAAAGTAGGATCTTTGCTCACAAGACTCCACAGCTTAGAGGGAGGGCATTGTTGGGATCCCCAGCCTTTTTGAGCCTGTGGGCACTTTTGGAGTTTTGACACGGCGTGGTACGTGCAGCCGCAAAATGGCAGCCACGGGAGGCAGAGCCCGCCACGCAATGGTTGGCGAGTCCAGTGCGTGTCCTGCATGAGCCGTGTGGCACGTGGAAACACAGCCGTGATGCCGAGTGGATTCAAACTGTGTCCAATAATAGACAATGGTCTGTTTCCTTTGTTTCCTCATAGGCAAGGAATGCTTCCTCAAAATGCCGTGGGTACAGATAGTTTTTAAGAGCCAGTTTGGTGTAGTGGTTAAGAGTAGCAGACTCTAATCTGGGAGAACCGGGTTTGATTCCCCACTCCTCCACTTGCACCTGCTGGATGACCTTGGGCAAGCCGTAGTTCTGTCAGAGCTTGTAATGATTCCTTGTTTTTGTGTGTGTGTCTCTTTAAAAGTTTGGTTGCATGGCTCTGGTAGATAGACTAGAGTGGTTAAGAGAGGCAAGTGTGGTATGATTGGTGGTTGATAGAGAGGGGGAGGGGTTTTGGAAGTGAATCTGGTTGGATGTATATGTGAGTCAGTCAGGAGTTTCAGTTACAAGTTGACAGTTGATGTAGACAAGCAGTTCTGTGTGGAAGCAGTTAGAAGCTGACAGCTGCGGTTGTTCAGTGAGAAAGAGAAAGAGAGCTGAAAGCTGAGTGTATAGGAAAAAGTAAAGTAAAGTTTAAGTGAAGAAAAGTTAAAGGAAAGTCTGAGTGTCATAACAAACTGGAGTGAAACAGTGAACATATATGGCATTGAGATAAACAAGTGTTACAAAAAACAAGAGTTACAAAGTTACATGAAAAGATCCCTGACAGTGAGGGAGAAGATTGTGTGTGATACCAAAGCAATTGTTCATCATTTACACATTATGAGTTACATTGTACCACCCTCTTATTTGGTATTTATTTCAATAATCTTCTTCTTCTTCTACCTCTGAACGTCTCCTGCCTCGAAGAACTCCATGAGGGGTCACCATAAATCGGCAGTGACTTGGCAGCCCAAAAAACCAAAAACAAATTGCACCCCCCCTGCCTCTCCCAAATACAATCACTTTCCCAGAACTCTCCTCTTGAGTCCAGGCGAGCGCGAGCCTCCCAGCTGCCTGGATCCAAGTGTCTTTTGCAGCCAGCCAAAGCCCCCGTGCGCTTTTCAGCGACGGCCTCCGCTGTGGTTGAAACGACATAATCGCCTCATGTCAAGATTAATTGACTCGAATTCACCAAACAGGGAAAAGTAGAGTCCTTTGTTGGAGCCGATAGCGGACGGAAGGACGCCTTCGGCGAGGCTGTCTACTTGCTGCCGCTGGCCGACTTCCCTAACCTTGGAATCGTGACAAACTTTCCCAGTCCTGGGGAAACCAAGGGGGAGGCGTGGCCACAGAACGAGTGGTAGATTAGGAAGCCCCTGGTTCGAATCTCACTCTGCGACATCCTTGGTGTCCTGAGTCAGAGAGTTGCCAAGCTCTGGGTTTTATTTATTATTTACCTTATTTATGCTGCAGACCGGAAGGTCAGTAGTTCATCAGTTCAAGACCTGAGTGCAGCGGGACGGAGTGAACCCCCGTCTCTGGCCCCAGCTCCTGCCAACCGAGCCGTTCAAAAGCAAGAAACTGCAAGTAGATAAACAGGGGCCGCTTCAGTGGGAAGGTAACAGCGTTCCATGCGCCTCGGCGTCTAGTCATGCCGGAGATGTCTTCGGACAGCGCTGGCTGTTCGGCTTGGAAACGGAGACGAGCACCACATCCCTAGAGTCAGATTCGACTGGCTTTCAAGCAAAGGGAAACCTTTACCTTTACCTTCCCTAAAGTGGCTTACATCAGTCTCCTCCTCCATTTTACCCTCACAACAACCATGTGAGGTAGGCTAGGCTGAGGTCATGTGCCTGGACCAAGGTCACCCAGAAAGGTTAGGACATTCCTGGAGATTTGGGAGGGTGTGGAGCCTGGGGAGGGTGGAGTTTGGGATGGGACTTCAGCAGAGTATAATGACAAAGAGACCAACTTCCAAAGCAGCCATTTTCTCCAGGGGAACTGATCTCTGTTGTCTGGAGAACAGTTGCAATCCTGGGAGATCTCCAGTCACCACCTGGAGGTTGGTACCCCTGGGGCGGCACCCAGGTTAGTCTGAGAGTTTGGGACTGGCCCAAGATCACCTGCTGAGCTTCGAAGACTAAAGTCTGCAGTGATCATCTGAAAACGGACTCAGGGAGCTCGGCAGACTAACTTGGATTAAACAGTGCTGAGTGCAAAACATGTTCAGGTCAGATTGGGCCGTGCCAGTGACCTCATTCACTACAAGGTCATTTAATCGGATGAATACGGCATAAATAGGATTTCTGTTGTTTGGAGAACAGCTGCAATTCCGGGAGGTCTCCGGCTGCCACCTGGAGTTTGGCAACTCTACCTGGGGTGAGTCACTTTCCCTCCGCCTTCCGCAATATGAGAACAATCGCAGTTTGCAGAGTGGGTGCAAATCCCTGCAGATGTAGTAGTAGTAGTAGTAGTAGTAGTAGTAGTAGTAGTAGTAGTAGTAGTAGTAGTAGTAGTAGTAGTAGTAGTAGTAGTAGTAGTAGTAGTAGTAGTAGTAGTAGTAGTAGTAGTAGTAGTAGTAGTAGTAGTAGTAGTAGTAGTAGTAGTAGTAGTAGTAGTAGTAGTAGTAGTAGTAGTAGTAGTAGTAGTAGTAGTAGTAGTAATAATAATAATAATACCTTTCGATTTATTGATCACTCATCCTGCAGATCTGCTGGCTCTGAGCGATTTACAGTTACACAAGTTTTCACAAGGGACTAGCAATGTTTCATAGGGTAAGGGAGGACAGCATATAATTCTTTAAATCGCACACTTTTGCAGCCGACGGGGATTTTGTTCCCCTGTAAGCTTCAGGCGTATTCTGGACGGCATTCACTTTTTTGGCGTGGCTAGATGACGTCAGTTCATCCAGGACTGCTTTTGAGTCATAGTGCCACCGCCTGGCCGGACTGGCTCATCACAGGCTTCTTAATGCCGAAGAGGTCTTTTTTCCAGGCTCCCGAGCTTACGAGCTGGACCTTATTATTATAACTGGGACTCCTTTTAGCACTGGGCTCGGTCACCTGGTCTGTCTGTGACGGAATTGCTTTGCCACTCAGATCTATCATGATGCTTGCAAATCCTGGTGTGTGTGTGTGTGTGTGTGTGTGTGTGTGTGTGTGTGTGTGTGTGTGTGACACTCTGGCACTGGGATCCAGTGTTCCCTCTAAGCTGAGTGAGTGTGAGCTGGCTCACACTTCTTTAGCCTCCGGCTCACAGATTTTTGTCTTAACTCAGGAAGGAGGGCTCCAGAGCAAACTGCTTGATGGAGTTGCCAAATCACGCGCTTACGACTTTTATGCCAGTAGCTCACAAAGTAGGATCTTTGCTCACAAGACTCCACAGCTTAGAGGGAGCACTGTTGGGATCCCCAGCCTTTTTGAGCCTGTGGCCACTTTTGGAGTTTTGACACGGCGTGGTACGTGCAGCCGCGGGAGGCAGAGCCCGCCACACAACGGTGGCGAGTCCAGTGCGCGTCCTCCTGCATGAGCCATGTGGCACGTGGAAACACATCCGTGATGCCGAGTGGATTCAAACTGTGTTCAATAATAGACAATGGTCTGTTTCCTTGGTTTCCTCATAGGCAAGGAATGCTTCCTCAAAATGCCTTGGGCACAGATCGTTTTTAAGAGCCAGTTTGGTGTAGTGGTTAAGAGTAGCAGACTCTGATCTGGGAGAACCGGGCTTGATTCCCCACGCCTCCACTTGCACCTGCTGGATGACCTTGGGTAAGCCGTAGTTCTGTCTCACAGAGCAGTTCTTGAAAAAGAGTCGTTTCTGTCAGAGCTCTCTCAGCCCCACCGACCTCACAGGGTGTCTGTTGTGGGTAGGGGAAGGGAAAAGAGTTTGTAAGCCACTCTGAGACACCTTCGGGTAGTGAAGGGCAGGGTATAAATCCAATCTCCTCTCCTCCTCCTCTTTAACAGTTCTAGTCCCAAGCAGAAAGCTCCTGGGTAGACCCTCTACTCCATGTGCAGTTGATTTAGTTTTCCCTTTAAGGCAAACACAACGGCCCTTCTCTCCTGCTAAGACCTGTGCATTTCCTGCCGTCATAGAGTCATAGAGTTGGAAGGGGTCCCCCAGGGTCATCTAGTCCAACCCCCTGCACGATGCAGGAAACTTACAAATACCTCTTCTCCTCACACCCCCAGTGACCCCTGCTCCATGTCCAGAAGATGACAAAAAACCTCCAGGATCCCCGTCCAAACTGCCTGGAGAAAAATGGCTTCCTAGCCCCAAAGTGGTGATCGGCATTTCCCTGGGCGTGTGAGAAAGGGTCACAAGAACTAAGCACTGAGGCAACCCTTCCTGCCCTCCCTCTCATGATCTGCCTGAGTTTGTAGAACCCGCATTGCTGTCAGGTGGCCATCCAGCCGTCCTAGGTTTGCTAGCTGTGGGTGGGGAAATACCTGGAGATTGTGGGGGCGGAGCCCGGAGAGGGCGGGGTTTTGGGAGGGGAGGGGCCTCAAGCAGAGGATCATGCCAGAGAGTCCACCCTCCAAAGCAGCCATTTTTCTCCAGGGGAACTGATCTCTGTCATCTGCAGATCGGCTGGAATCCTGGAGAACCTCCAGTCCCCGCCTGGAGGTTGGTAACCCTCTCTGCAGGGATGTGTTTGCCACCACTTCCCACTTGACCTGTGACTCTTCTGTCCTGTCTGGACAGGGTACCTCGAAGCCCTGGGTTTCTCTGTCTCCAAGGTATTCTCAGCTGAATGGAGGAGGCCTATAACCAACGCTCCCTCTAAGCCGTGGAGTCTTGTGAGCAAAAAATCTACTTTGTGAGCTGCTGGCATTAAAGTTGCGAGCGAGCGATTTGGCTGCTGCATAAATCAGTTTGCTCTGGAGCCCTCCTTCCTGAGCTAAGGCAAAAATGTGTGAGCCGGAGGCTAAAAAACTGTGAGCTAGCTCACACCAGGGGTCATTTCCTGTAGGAGCGCACAGGACCGAAGCTCTGGCAGTAAGGAGCCCAGGGAGCGGGCACATGCAACAAGCCCCGCCCCCTGCTCCCAGCAGCCCTCAGTTGGGCCACGAGGAGCAAGAAGCAGCCAGGTAAGTTGCAGAGCCCCCCCCCCCCGGCCCACCTTCAGGTACAAG
>NW_015168840.1:26799-37785 GCF_001447785.1 Gekko japonicus
TCTTCCACATGCAGCTGCTGGTGTGACCTTGGGCCTGTCACAAGTTCTCTCAGAGCTGTTCTCTCAAGGGCAGTCCTCGAAAGAGAGCTCTCGCAGCCCCACCTGCCTCACAGGGGGTCTGTTGTGGGGAGGGGAAAAGAAAGGAGATTGTAAACTGCTCTGAGACTCCGAGTGAAGGGCGGGGTATAAATCCAATCTCTTCTTCTTTTCTGGCACATGCCAAGTTTTTTCAGGAAGTGGGTTGGGCCAGGTTTTTGCCCAGCAAGGCTTCAGATTGGCTATTGAAGATTTGATTGACTGTGCACCACTGGCTAACCGTTCTCCTCCTCCTCCCCCCCCCAAACTCAACAGTGTTGTCAAGCTTCTGGACTCTAATGAATTCCCCATAGAGGCTACTCAGCTTCTTCCTGTGCCATTAAGTAGAACTGGGCCATTAGCAGAAGGGAAAGAACTCTTGTGGACTATCCATGATGGGAAAGGGCAGCCTTGGAAGTTCCTTCCCATGGAAGGGAGGGCCCAAAGGTGGGCATTATTTGCTTTGAAAGAGATCTCCAAAGATATTTATGCTCGTGTGACAACTTGCATGACCGATGTTCCCGGGTGATTCAACTCCCCTCAGGAGGAGGGAAGCAAGGACGTCGTCCCTTTCATCCCTCACCAGATTGATGGGCCTTATGGTGGCTGCCTTCCATACCCTCCAGTGGGGGAGGTTCCACTCCAGGCAACTCCAGAAGTTCCTACACCCTTACCAGAGGGCCATCACCTTAAAGACGGAGTTCTCCTTAAAGGTACCCCTCCAGGTAAAGACCAGCCTTCGATGGTGGACCTCCCTGTCCAACCTGACCCAGGGCAAGACCTTCTGAATACAAGCAATGTTCCCTCTAAGCTGTGCAGTCTTGTGAGCAAAAATTCTACTTTGTGAGCTGCTGGCATTAAAGTTGTGAGTGAGCAATTTGGCTACTGCATCAATTAGTTTGCTCTGGAGCCCTCCTTCCTGAGCTAAGACAGAAATGCGTGAGCTGGAGGCTAAAAAACTGTGAGCTGGCTAACATTAACTCAGCTTAGAGGGAACACTGGCTACAAGACCAGTTACAGGTATTCACGGACGCCAGCCTGTCCGACTGGGGGGCCACCCTGCAACAAGTTCCGGTCCAGGGAACGTGGTCCAAGGCAGAAGTGAGCTTGCCAATCGACCTGTTAGAACTTCGAGCCATCCGATTGGCTCTCCAGCCCTTCGCACCTCAAATACGAGACCATCATGTCTCAGTCCGCACGGACAATGTGTTGGCTAAAGCATACCTGAACGAGCAAGGAGGTTTCCGGTCCCTAGCCCTACCTGGCTAACCATTCCTCCTCCTCCTCCCCCCCCCCAACTAAAAATGAATTCCCCATAGAGGCTATTCAGCTTCTTCCTATGCCGTTAAGTCGAACTGGGCCATTTGGAGACGTTGCCCAGCAGAAGGGAAAGAACTCTATGGACTATCCATGATGGGAAAGGGCAGCCTTGAAAGTTCCTTCCCATGGAAGGGAGGGCCCAAAGTTGGGCATGATTTGCTTTGAAAGAGATCTCAAAAGATATTTATGCTCGTGACAACTTGCATGACTAAGGCAGATGTTCCCAGGTGATTTATATCCCCTCAGGTCTGGCTTGGGCTACCTGGAACTTCACCACAATAGACCACAAAGATGCTCATGGTACCTTAAAGTGAGGAAGATTCATGGTGATGAGGGAAACTTCCTTGAGATGGAACCCACCATCAGATGCATGAAGGGCTTTTTTATGCTCATTTGGTGGATTCGTATGGGGAGGGGCCGTGGCTCGGTGGTAGAACCTCTGCCTGGCATGCAGAAGGTCCCAGGTTCAGTCCCCGGCATCTCCAGTGAAAAGATGTGAAAAGACCTCCGCCTGAGACCCTGGAGAGCTGTGAAGAGGGGCTGTGGCTCAGTGGAAGAGTCTCTGCCTAGCATGCAGAAGGTCCCCGGCATCTCCAGTCCTTTCGGTACTGATTCGGTCTGGCTTGGGCTACCTGGGAGTTCACCACAATAGACCACAAAGATGCTCGTGGTACCTTAACGTTAGGCAGATTCATGGTGACGGAAACTTCCTGGAGCTGGAACCCACCATCAGATGCATGAAGGTCTTTTTATGCTCGTTTGGTGGATTCGTATGGGGAGGGGCCGTGGCCCGGTGGAAGAGCCTCTGCCTGGCATGCAGAAGGTCCCAGGTTCGATCCCCAGCATATCCAGTTAAAAGATGTGAAAAGACCTCCGCCTGAGACCCTGGAGAGCTGTGAAGAGGGGCTGTGGCTCAGTGGAAGAGTCTCTGCCTAGCATGCAGAAGGTCCCCGGCATCTCCAGTTAAAAAGGACCAGGCAGGAGGTGATGGGAAAGCATATATACACCTGTGTTGCTTTCACATAGGGGCCACGGTGGCTTAGAGGTTAAGCTGCTGAGCTGCAGACCGGAAGGTCATAGAATCATAGAATCATAGAATGTTAGAGTTGGAAGGGACTTTGCAGGTCATCTAGTCCAACCCCCTGCACTCTGCAGGAGAATAGCCAAAAGAGAGCCCTACATACCTACAACATACCCGAAATATGGTTGTCCAGCCTCCGCTTGAAAACGTCCAGCAAAGGAGCATTCACCAAAAAACTGAAGAAGATTTGGTCTTTATATCCTGCGGGTTTTTTACCTTAAAGAGTCTCAAAGGGGCTTACAGTTGCCTTTCCCTTCCTCTCCCCACAGCAGACAGGTAGGTGGGGCTTAGAGGGTTCCGAGAGAACTGGGACTGGCCCAAGGTCCCCCGGCAGGCTTCATGTGGAGAAGGAGCGGGGAATCGAACACGGTTCTCCAGATTAGAATCCACCACTCTTAACCACTATACCACGCCGGCTCTCAGGTCGGTAGTTCAGCAGTTCGAGACCCCATCTCTGGCCACAGCTCCCGACAACCTAGAAGTTTGAAAGCAAGAAATTGCAAGTAGATAAATAGGTACCACTTCAGTGGGAAGGTAACAGTGTTCCGCGCGCCTCGCCACATGACCACGGCGGCCACATGACCACGGAAACGTCTTCGGACAGCGCTGGCTCTTCGGCTTGGAAACAGAGATGAGCACCACCCCGTAGAGTCGGATTCGACTAGCTTTCGAGCAAAGGAAACCTTTACCTTTACCTTTTACTGCTTTCACACAGAGGTTTCACTTCAGTTAGGTGCCGAAACTGGAACTGATTTATATTTTTATATCCATATGAAATCAACAAGCTTTCCAGGGTATGCACGTTTGAGGTATCTGACGAAGGGGTTAGCTCACTTTGTCAGAACTGTGACTCTCAAAAGCGTATACCTTGCAAACCTTAGGGAGCCCTCACACGCACTAAATAACGCACTTCCAATGCACTTTGCAGCTGGATTTTACTGTGCGAAATGGCAAGATCCACTTGCGAGCTGTCGCTGAAGTGGACGGGGACTGCATTATTCAGCATGCGTGAAAGCATCCTTATTCTTTAAGACGCGCCTGGAGTTGAATCTCGATGTGGAACAGGCTCAGTTATGGAGCAGCTGAAACATTACCCTCAAAATCCAAAGGGGGAAAAAAAAGAAAGATGTGCAGCTTCATACAAAAGACTCTCAATCGCCACACGAATAGGTGTCAGTTAAAATCTGCTAGCAATACCAAGGGCCAGATTATTGGGATATTGGGTTAATGTATGGCAGCGTTTTGCCCAGTCACAGAAGCGTGCTATTGAGGGCAGTAAATTAATCTCCCAAGAAGTCGATTGCAAAAAAAGGTAAACTTACCTTTATTCAAGTAGATTCAGGTTGCAGTCAAAAGGGGAGAGAGAGGCCTCATGTAAAGAGTCCTTTCCCCATCACAAATGGCCAGTTAGTCCGGCATCAGATGTGTGGGAGTATGAGGGCATTTCATCTACAGGAGAGACCTGCAGAGACATGTGTCTCCCTGGAAGACCATGTGAAGTGTGGGAGAGGACTGAGGGAGAGGACCAGTCTGGGAGTGAGTTTCCAGGTTAAGAGAAGAAGAAGAAGAGATTGGATTTATCCCCCGCCCTTCACTACCCAAAGGTGTCTCAGAGCGGCTTTCAAACTCCTTTCCCTTCCCCTCCCCACAACAGACACCCTGTGAGGTCAGTGGGGCTGAGAGAGCTCTTGACAGAAACCACTCTTTTTCAAGAACAGCTCTTATCAGAACCCTGGCTTGCCCAAGGCCATCCAGCCAGGTGTGAGTGGAGGAGTGGGGAATCAAACCCTGTTCTCCCAGATTAGAGTCCGCGCACTTAACCACGACACCAAACTGGCTCAGCCATCAGTTCAGATGAAAATCTATACCTTGGGGGGTTCCCAACTGATCTGAGCCCGGAGGAGGAGGAGGAGGAAGAAGAAGAAGAATTTCTAGACACTCTAATTTCTAATTTCTAGGCAAATGACTGTGCTATGGAGCAGATGGTCACGGAACCTACCAGGGGAGAGGCAATCCTTGATTTGGTCCTAAGTAACACTCAAGACCTGGTGAGAGATGTAAAAGTGATTGCATCGCTTGGGAACAGTGATCATAATGTTGTTGAGTTCAACATTTGTATAAATAGGGAATCGGCCAAAAAGACGCACACAACCACTTTTAACTTTAAAAGGGGTAGTTTCTCTGATATGAGGGGACATGTGGGGAGGAAACTGAAAGGAAAAGTAGAAAGGGTCAAAACCACTGGGGAAGCTTGGAAACTATTTAAAACTACAATCCTAGAAGCTCAAAAAAATATATTCCGCAGGTTAGGAAAGGCACAAACAGGTATAGGAAAAAGCCTGCATGGTTAACAAACAAAGGCCCTGTTCACACGAGGTGTTTTGGGCCGGGAGAGGGACGGATCGGGGCCGCATCAAACGGGCGCGATCACACAGCAACATCTGGCAATTGTGCCGTGGCCGTCCCTGATCCGTCCCAACCGCCCAAAACGCGCATCAAAGAAGAACCACCTACCTGGGTGGTTCAATTGAATGGGCCGTGGCAAATGCGGCCGTCGGATCGCCAGCGCGTCTTTTCACCGGCGCATCCCCTGCCCCCTGCCGTACTGCGCATGCTCGAGCATGCACAGTTTGGCAGCCTCCCCCTCCCACTCGTCTCTTCCTCCCCGGCATCTGATCATGACGGGGAGCAACGGTGCGCGGCTAACGGGATCCGTGGGATCCCTCCACGGCGTTTCTTTTTTGGCACGGCTTTTAAAAGCTGCGCTTCGCCCCGTGTTTTCCCTGCCATGTGGCAGGGTCCAAAGTAATGGAAGCTGTAAAAGGTAAAAAGGATTCCTTTAAGCAGTGGAAAGCTAGTCACAGTGAGGCTGATAAAATGGAATACAGGCTATGGCAAATAAAATGCAAGTCTGTCGTCAGGCAGGCAAAAAGGGAATATGAGGAGCATATAGCTCTGCGGTGATCTGGGATCCCAGGAATGTGAAGTCTGTCACTGCTTCCACGACTTCCTCTTCTAGGTCATCAAAAGTCACACACACAAAGTACTCACCAGAAAAAAATTGGGGGGGGGGAGGAAACGTCGGGTGAGCACACATACAGTGTAGCAGAGCGTGCTTAGACCCAGAGAACTACCTTCTTCACTTCGAATCAGGCCACTCAGTAGGGTTGCCAGCTCCAGGCTGGAAAATTCATGGAGATTTGGGGACAGAGCCCGGCGAAGGCAGAGTTTGAGAAGGGGAGGGCCTTCCACAAGGCATATTGCCATAGAGTCCACCCTCCAAAGCAGCCATTGTCTCCAGGGGAACCGATCTCTGTGTTCCGGAGAGCAGTTGTCATTCCAGATCTCCAGGCTCCACCTGGAGGCTGGCAACCTGGGGCCACTGTCATGATCTCCCCAGGTGGTCTTACGCAAGCCAGTTTGGTGTAGTGGTTAAGAGCATGGACTCTAATCTGGGAGAATCGGGTTTGATTCCCCACTCCTCCACTTGCAGCTGCTGGAGTGACCTTGGGTCAGTCACAAGTTCTCTCAGAGCAGTTCTCTCAAGAGCAGTCCTCGAAAGAGCTCTCTCAGCCCCACCCACCTCACAGGGTGTCTGTTGTGGGGAGGGGAAGGGAAAGGAGTTTGTGAGCCGCTCTGAGACTCCTTCGGGCAGTGAAAGGCAGGGTATAAATTCAATCTCCTCCGCCTCTCCTCCTCCTCCTCCTCCTCTTGAAAGTCTTAGACTGCCCCCAGGGACACAAATAAGCAATATGGGGCTTGTTTGGTTTTACTGCATTTTTCAGCTTCTCTGCTTTATGGCAGCTCTCTACGTGCATTTGCTGCATGGTTTGTCAGCAAGAAACTTACTGCTTCCAGGAGCAGGGTTGCCAGCCCTGGGTTGGGAAATACCTGGAGATTTTTTTTTTGGGGGGGGGAGCCTGAGGTGGGTGGGGTTTGGGGGGGGAGATTGGGAGCTCAGCGGGGTACAATGCCATAGAGCCCACCCTCCAAACCACCCGTTTTCTCCAAGGAAGGTGCTCTCAGTTGCCTGGAGATCAACTGTAATTGCTGGAGATCTCCAGGTGCCCCCTGGAGGTTGGCAACTTTAAGGAGTAGCCAGTGGCTGGTTTTCATTGAAAAGAGGAGGAGGAGGAGATTGGATTCATACCCCGCCCTTCACTCGGAGTCTCAGAGCGGCTTACAAACTCCTTTCCCTTCCCCTCCCCACAACAGACACCCTGTGAGGTTGGTGGAGCTGAGAGAGCTCTTTCGAGAACTGTCCTTGAGACAACAGATCTTACAGAACTACGGCTTGCCCAAGGTCATCCAGCAGGTGCCAAGTGGAGGAGTGGGGAATCAAACCCGGTTCTCCCAGATTAGAGCTCGCGCACTTAACCGCTACACCAAAAAGGCTACAGGAGGAGACAGGCTCCAAAGACAAACCGGTATGGAAGGAGCGGTTTGGCCCGTCAACGATTCCTTCGCATTTGCTTGCTTTATTTATTACGCGCCACTTGACTCAAAAGGCCCCTACGGTGTCTAACGATATAAAAATCAATTTTATAAAAAACACACACACATGGAAATGGCGCAACGCCTTCAAAGCGACCGCAAAACTCTGGAGACAGATTCCGGACGCTGAGCTGTGTTAGCCTTTGCAGCCAACATGGCCGCCTGACAGCACTTGAAGGACCGACAAATTTATTGCGGAAAAAGCTTTCGCAGCGGCGTTTCATCAGAGGAAGGAAGTGGCATCCTTGATGGATAGGGACATTTATCATGACTGTCCAGGGAAGAGTGTTGTGGGGGGGGGGGGATGAAGGGAGCAAATAAAGTCAGGTCAAAGGTCGAAGCAGACCAAAAGACATTACTGTGTGGGGACCAAGAGACATTGTCGTCCTGCCGAAAGAGTAAAACGGGGCTCCCCGACCTTTTTGAGCCCGCGGGCACCTTTACAATCGGTTGCCCAATGAAGAAGAGCAGAAGAAGAAGAGATTGGATTTATACCTCGCCCTTCATTCGGAGTCTCAGAGCGGCTTGCAAACTGACAATAGACACCCTGTGAGGTCGGTGGGGCTGAGGGAGCTCTTTCGAGGACTGCTCCTGGGAGAACACCTCTGAGAGAACTTGTGACTGATCCAAGGTCGCACCATCGGCTGCAGATGGAGTGGGGAATGAAACCCGGTTCTCCCAGATTGGAGTCTGTGCTCCTAACCACTACATCAAACTTGCTTACAATCTCCTTTCCCTTCCCTTCCCCACAACAGACACCCTGTGAGGTAGGCGGGGCTGGGTGAGCTCTCTCGAGGACTGCCCTTGAGAGAACAGCTCTGAGAGAACTTGTGACCTGAGGTTGCACCAGCAGCTGCATGTGAAGGAGTGGGGAATCGAACCCGGTTCTCCCAGATTGGAGTCTGTGCTCCTAACCACTACACCAAACCGGTTTACAATCTCCTTTCCCTTCCCTTCCCCACAACAGACACCCTGTGAGGTCGGCGGGGCTGAGGGAGCTCTCTCGAGGACTGCTCCTGAGAGAACACCTCTGAGAGAACTTGTGACTGACCCAAGGTGGCTCTTTCTTACATGCCCAGGGTAATGCCGATCACCACTTTGTGGTCAGGAAGGAACTTCCCTCCAGAACAAGACATTATTGTGTGGAGCCCAGGAGAAATTGTCGTCCTATTGAAACGGGGCTCCCCGACCTTTTTGAGCTTTTTGAACACTAACATTCTCCGGAATCTGATGCTGGGAAAGATTGAAGGTAAAAGAAGACAGGGACGGCAAAGAATGAGATGGTTAGACAGTGTCATAGATGCAACGAGCATGACATCGAGCAAACTTTAACTTCCCTCCTCCAGACCAAGACATTACTGTGTGGAGCCCAGGAGAAATTGCCGTCCTGTTGAAACTGGGCTCCTTCGTCCTTTTTGAGCTTTTTGAACACGAACATTCTCCGGATGCTGAATTCTGCTCCCTGTTTTCTGCGCTCTTGTGGCGCCATGACCGAAGCACCGCCACCCTGCCGACAGTCGGGAAAGGGTCCTCTTCCAGGCCCTTCTGGAAACCTCCAGGGCCTCCTTCCCGGCACTCGCCAGACGAAAAGTGCGGGAGGCCCAAGCGATCCAAATGAATCAATTATTCCTGTGCATCTGACGGGGCCGGTGATTGATTCCTCCTTGGCAATGCCGGCAGCGGCCCTCCGCCATTAGCTGATTGTTTCTTCGGGAGGGATTTTTCTTCGAATGGCCTTGGGATCAAACCCAGTTCTCCCAGATTAGAGTCCGCACACTTAACCACTACGCCAAACTGGAAATCCTGGACTTCCTGGGTGGTCTCCCAACCAAGTACTCACCTGGGCTCACCCCGCTTAGCTTCCAAGATCTGATGAGATGGGATTATCATGGGCCCCCAAATTATACCAGGAAGTTATCGTTGTAGCCTGGTATATTTTTTAATCTGCCTGTACCGTCTTCATTTATTTATTTATTTATTTAGAGAAATTTATATCCCGCCTCCAGGGACCCGCTCAGGGTGGTTTGCAAGATTAAAGACACAATACCATAAAATCATTTTTAAAAGACATAAAAACCTGATCGATATCAAAAACAAGCCGTAAAACAAGCCAAGAACCCCTTAGGGCATAAAAACAGCATACAATAATGGCCAGTTGCTTAAAATAGTATCCATAAAACAGCCCTGGTGTTGGAAGCAGACCATTCAAAGAGTGTTCAAAGAGGCAGCTCCCCTCAGTTAAACACTGGAGTGAAAAAGAAATGGTTTGGCTAGGTGGGTGAAGGACAGTAAGCGTCCGGTGAGCCTCAAGGGGGAGGGCATTCCAAAGGCAGGGTGCCACCACCAAAAAAGCCCCGAAGACCTGAAACGGCTGCTCCTGAAGTTTAAAGCAGAAAGTGCCAAAGATGGATTACAGTTGAACATCCAGGAGACAAAAAGGAATGACTCCTGGGGAAATTGCACAGCTTTAAGGTTGACGATGAAGAAACTGAAACTGTTCAAGATTTTGTATCAAACAAAAAAATACCACTCTCTGTTTGCGACATACTTCACCTGTACAGGTAGGGATGCAGACAGAAGAGCTCAGGGAAAATATCATAACTGTTGACCTGGAACTGTTAATCCCTGAGCATGTGCAGAGGGCCTTGCGCGATGCATTCCGGAGACACAAACTCTGTAGGAAGCTGTAGAACAAAGTTTGAGTCCAGCGGCATCTTTTAAGACCAACACAGTTTAATTCTGGGTAGAAGCTTTCACGTGCAGGCACACTTTATTCAGGGCTGGCTCCAGGTTTTTTTGTACACTAGGCGAGGCTACCTTCTGGCACCACCAGCCCCCCGGTGCACCCACCAATTTTCTGCGCCCCCACGGAGCGCCCCCCGCCCCAGCACGACAACCCCGAGGAGGAGGAGGAGGAAGAAGAAGAAGAAGAAGGAAGAAGAAGAGGAAGAACGGAAAGGGTGCCGCCGGGGGTGACCTCCGCCCAGCTGCTTGCACGCTTTCCTCCCAGGAAGGGCGCCCCCTGAGCCCCCCTTCCCACGCCGGGGGCGGCCGTTGCAGTTAACCAAGATGATGGCCAACATGTAGTCCTTGCCCAGCATGGCCTCGGCGGGCATGCGGGCATGTGGCAGCCAGCGAGCAAGCGAGGGCCGCAGCAGGGAGGCTCTGCTGTCCAAGGCCGGCACCGGAATACGGGGCGGAGCCACACGGGAAGGAGGGCGGAGCCCAACAGGGGGCCCGCTGGAGGCCGGAGCAGCGCGGAGTCCCCGGAGGAGCGTGCCTGGAAGCCGGTCTCTGCCACCACTGCACGGGGTTGCAGCATCGTCGCCTCAGCCTACCCTGTTTAGGCGAGGGAGGGGAGGGGCGGCATGGCAGCGGCTGCGGGGCACCCCCTCTTAAGAGGCCGCTCTAAGCCGCTGCCTAAAAATTCTCTAGGACGGGCCGGCCCTGACTTCATTGGACCAACACGGCTACCCACCTGAATCTGTACAAGGCTGTCTGCCTTCTTGTCTCTCTTTGCTGTTTTAAAGTCAGCAGCTGAGAGTGGGCAATATCTAGGGTTGCCACCCTCCAGGCGGGGGCTGGAGAACACCCCGGAATTACGACTGATCTCCAAATGACAGACATCGCTTCCCCTGGAGAAAATAGCCGCTTTGGAGGATGGACTCGGTGAGCTTATACCCGATTGACGTCCCTCCGCTCTGGAAACTCCATCCTCTCCAAGTTCTGCGGGGGCCCTCCCCATCTTCAGGAATTTCTTCTTCTTTTGTCTTTCAGGGCTATTTTTGGGCAGGAACGCACAGGAACGGAGTTCCGGCTGGCTCCCGAGTTGGCCACGCCCAGCAGGAACTCATTAGCATAATAGGCCACACCCAACAGCAGAAACTCATTAGGATTGGTTACATTAGGGGTGTGTGGCCTAACATGCAAAGGAGTTCCTGCTACAAAAAAAGCCCTGGGTTTTGACAACAAACAAGGTAAACAGAATAACAAGCAAAAGGTGGGTGTGGCTGGAT
>NW_015168840.1:37938-40058 GCF_001447785.1 Gekko japonicus
GGGGGGGAATACACATAAGCAATTTGTCCATCTTGTACAACAAGATTTTAAACTTTGGGAGTCATATTTTATACTTATCACATATATTGCTTATCTAACCAAGCATATAATTTATTCCATCTAGATTTAAACAATAATTCATCTTTGCCCTGTAAAGTTGCAGTCAATTTATCCATCTCAACCACATCCATTATTTTATATATTATTTCTTTCTTAGAGGGTATTCCCTCTTGTTTCCAGTACTTGGCAAACAATATATGTGCTGCTGTAATTATACAAGTAATAACATATTTCTCGTCTGTTTTATATTCATCCGGTAACATATTTAATAAGAAAAGTTCCGGTGAAAAGGGCGTGTCTATCTCTAGAAACTCTAAGATGATTTTATGGACTTTCTGCCACTATCGCTGTGTTATATGGCACCCCCACCAATTGTGGTAGGAGGTGCTAGGGTTGCCAAGTTGCGGCGGAGGATCGTGTGTCTTTGCAGAATCCGTGCCGTGGGGACGGCGAGACGCGTTGCAACCGCTGTCGCCAGGACATGACGCTACGCGTCGCTCTGTCAGAATGGATAAAAGGAAGTCCTTCTTCACCCAAAGAGTGATCCAAACAGCCTCGTTGCCAGAGCGAAGCATAGTGTCATGTCCTGGTGCAATGTGTCTCGCCGTCCCCGCAGCACGGATTCTGCAAAGACATGCGGATCCCCCGCTACAATTTGGAGAGATTTGGTAGCCCTAGGAGGTGCCCACATTGTTTTTACATTTCCAGCAATTTTTTTGATAAGTTTGGATTGCATTTCGCCACCTTATCCGGTGACCAATGCCACCTATGAAACATTTTGTACACGTTTTCCTTCTATGGAATTGATCTTAAATATTTCACCGTTTTCCATGTTTTGGACCGAGTGTCTATAGTATGACCCATATCCTGCATCCACGTAACCATAGAACATTTCACTATTTCAGGAATTTCTGGTTGGTAGCCCTAAATCCTGCCCTCCATTTCCCCCATCCAGTTATTCCAAATGTCATTGAGTGATTTTTATCTCTCGTTTCTCACTATTAACTTGAATTTTTGTGGGGATGGAATTGACTGGCAGAGCCCTGTGGCCACCTCAAGAGTTGTGTCACAACAGGGTGGGCACAGCCTCAAAATGGCTGCCAGAGAAGGCGGAGCCAGCCACAAAACAGCTGCCGCAGGAGGTGGGGCCGGTCACAAAATGGCTGCCGCGCCTTCCCTTCAGTCACACCGTGAAGACCCTTGTGCTGTGGTGGCAGCTGCTGCCAAAGCGACACAGTCAATCAAACCTCCAATGGCCAATCAGCAGCCTTGCTGGCCAAAGTCTCATCTGGCCCCACCCACTTTTTAAGAACATTTAGTGGGGGCCACAGCGCCGTGGGCACCACGCTGGGGGAACCCCGGACTGCAACCTTGAACAGTCAGCTGACTGTTTACGAGAGGAAGTTGGATGCAGGCTGGGAGGAGTGGCTTCTCCACACAACCGGGGTTCAGTGCACCCCCCCCCCAAAAAAGACTCCCCACCTCAATTGTCCCTGCTATACAGAGCTGTCCCCGGCAACTGTCGCATTCGTCAAATGGCTGTCCCGTCGGCATCGCTCACATCTCAGTGGAGACGCAAGGAGCATCCCTCTCTCGCCACGATCAGGAGAGAGGAAGAGAGAGATTGGAGTGCAGGAAATGAAAAGATCTCAGAGACAAGAAGGGGGCAAAGGGCACCGAGAGAGGAGGGCAGGCGGCTGCGGCGTGACGCGAGGACGGGAGGGAGAACAGCCCGTTGGGACGTGTGCCCAGGCCTGCCAATGCGGCTCCCATTCCCTGTCAGCAAGGGAGCCGCATCCCTGTCAGGGCCCCATCCTCCACCAGGACTAGCGCCTTGACTTCATTGTGTGGATGAGGACCCCAGCACACAGAATCTTTGGACTGACTCAGCCAGCCAGGAGATCTGGTGGCCAGGAGTGAGAAGAAGAAGAATAAGAATAAGAATAAGAATAAGAAGAAGAAGAAGAAGAAGAAGAAGAAGAAGAAGAAGAAGAAGAAGAAGAAGAAGAAGAAGAAGAAGAAGAAGAAGAAGAAGAAGAAGAAGAGGAGGAGGAGGAGGA
>NW_015168840.1:41591-41751 GCF_001447785.1 Gekko japonicus
TCGTTGTGTAAAGTACGTTCCATTTGTACGTCCTGAACCTACTGCCCATCAGCTTCATTCTAAGCCATCAAGTTCTAGTATTTTGGGAGAGGGGGGAAAAGTTGTCTTGGTCTATCAAGGTCAATATTGTCTACTTATTGTCGAGAGCCAGTTTGGTTTA
>NW_015168840.1:42101-43716 GCF_001447785.1 Gekko japonicus
TTACAGCTCTCCAGGGTCTCCGTTGGAGGTCTTTCCCATCACCTCCTGCCTGGTCCTTTTAACTGGAGATGCTGGGGACTGAACCTGGGACCTCCTGCATGCCAGGCAGAGGCTCTTCTATTGAGCCACAGCCCCTCTTTACAGCTCTCCAGGGTCTCCGTTGGAGGTCTTTCAGAGGTCTTTCCCATCACCTCCTGCCTGGTCCTTTTAACTGGAGATGCTGGGGACTGAACCTGGGACCTCCTGCATGCCAGGCAGAGGCTCTTCTATTGAGCCACAGCCCCTCTTTACAGCTCTCCAGGGTCTCCGTTGGAGGTCTTTCCCATCACCTCCTGCCTGGTCCTTTTAACTGGAGATGCCGGGGACTGAACCTGGGACATCCTGCATGCAAGGCAGAGGCTCTTCTATTGAGCCACAGCCCCCCTTTACAGCTCTCCAGGGTCTCCGTTGGAGGTCTTTCCCATCACCTCCTGCCTGGTCCTTTTAACTGGAGATGCTGGGGACTGAACCTGGGACCTCCTGCATGCCAGGCAGAGGCTCTTCCACTGAGCCACAGCCCCTCTTTACAGCTCTCCAGGGTCTCAGGCTGAGGTCTTTCCCATCACCTCCTCCCTGGTCCTTTTGAATGGAGATGCCGGGGACTGAACCTGGGACCTCCTGCATGCCAAGCAGAGGCTCTTTCACTGAGACACACTTCAGGAAGAGAGAGAAAGAGAGAGTCATTCTCTCTTACCCGGCCTAAGTGGTTAATGTTTTTTTTCCCCTCTGCCTTTGTAGATTGATCAAGACGGATTGACGTTGTCTGAGCGAACCCTCTACCTAGGACAGGATGAGGAAAGCGAAAAGGTGAGAAAGAAACATGCATTTGTAGCTATGCAGGCCCAGATCTGGGAGTCTTCCCTTCCGAGATCTTAAATGGGAAAGAGCCTGTATAGCGTTTTGCGTTACTGAATGAACGACTACAATCCAGGAGGTTCCTGATTCAAATCTCACCATTAGGGAACTCACTCTCTGTCAGCTGCCCCTCCCATCTGCAAAGGGGGGGGGGAAACAACAGCATTATCGAATGCTGAAAGCGCTATATAAATGCAAAATGGTCCCAACTTGTAGGAGGGACTGGTCCTAAAAGGGTACCAAAAGGTGAGGAGGGTACTTTTGGGATGCTGCTTTGGCCAAGTCCACCTCGTCTTCAGCCATGCGTATCTTCAGTATGGGGGCTGCAAGGTGTCTTAGGGGTACCAGGCTGTGCCAACTGGCCATGCCAACCAGTGGATAGTTCAGGGGCAGGGACATGGGGAGTGTGATGTCACTGAAGCGCCAGTGTCGCTTCCGGTGAAAACACAGGGTAGCTCTAGGAGTCGACCAGAAACAAAAAGAGTTTTCACCAGAAGCAGCTGAAGAATCGGGAAGCAGAAGAATTTTTTGCAGACTGGAAAGACTTTAAAGAGTACTTAGAGAAATACCGGGACGTAAAAAAACAATCTATTTTGCTTTGATAACTATTGACGATAGAAGGACATTTAAGAACAATAAAAGGTATGTTACCTGGAGAATCTTGTTAACGAAAGAGGGGGAAAAGCGGAAAGTAGAAGATTTGGGCTGGAGGTTGGAGCAC
>NW_015168841.1:0-7344 GCF_001447785.1 Gekko japonicus
TCCCCTCCCCTAACCCCGCCCTCCTCAGGGCTCCGCCCCTAAAGCCCCCAGGTATTCCCCAACCCAGCCGTTGCCGTTTCCACCCTGCTTTCTGAAGGCAGACAGGCTGCTCAGGGCAGGAAACAAAGTCCTGGAATAGAAGGCGCTGTGCTCCGATCCAGCAAAGCTCTTCCCTGCCAGCACAAAGTGCCCCCAAGATAAACCACGGAGCAAAGCTATCCTCTCCGATCCAAGTTTTCCTGTTGCCAAAAAAAAGAGACAAAACTGAGCCAAGAAAATCAATAAATTGCTGGAAAGCGTTCACATTTCGCAACTCTTCTGGAAAGAACGGATGCTATTCCGGACAGAGGGAGGATTGGCAACTAACCTAGGAGGAGTAGATTGGATTTATACCCCGGCCCTTCACTCGGAGTCTCAGAGCGGCTTACAAATCTCCTTTCCCTTCCCCTCCCCACCAGTGATCCCTCTAAGCTGAGTTAGTGTGAGTTCGCTCACAATTGTTTAGCCTCCGGCTCGCATGTTTTTGTCTTGGCTCAGGAAAGATGTCTCCAGAGCAAGCTAATTTATGCAGTAGCCAAATCACTCACTCACAACTTTAATGCCAGTAGCTCACAAAGTAGAATTTTTGCACACAAGACTCCACAGCTTAGAGGGAACATTGCTCCCCACAACAGCCACCCTGTGAGGTCGGTGGGGCTGAGGGAGCTCTGACAGAAACTGCTCTTTTTTCAAGAACAGCTCTTATCAGAACTATGGCTTTCCCAAAGTCATCCAGCAGCTGCAGGTGGAGGAGTGGGGAATCAAACCCGGTTCTCCCAGATTGGAGTCCGCGCACTTAACCACTACACCAAACTGGCTCTAATGATATACACAGGACACCTAGACAGTGTTGCCTTCGCTGTGTCATTACCCTGCCAGCATCAACATGGGAGAATAAGCCCATGCCCAGGAGGGTCAAACTCTGATACGTCCGCAGAGTTTAATTTTGTTCAAAACCAAACGTTCTCGGCACATTGACATATCAAGACAATTCCAGGTCTAGGCGCGCAATTCTGTGGTTCATTCATTACATTATTCCCTGCCTTCCTCCCCAGTGGAGACCCCAAAAGCAGCTTACATCACTCGCCTTTCCCCAGTTTTATCCTCACAACAACCCTGCGAGGTAGGTTAGGCTGAGAACTGGGTGACTCGCCCAAGGTCCCCCGGCAGGATTTCATGGCAGGGTATGGATTTGAATCTGGACCTCCCGGAACCTAGCATGACCCTCTAACCACTATAAAGGTAAAGGTAAAGGTTCCCTTGCTCGAAAGCCAGTCGAGTCCGACTCTAGGGTTGCGGTGCTCATCTCAGTTTCAAAGCCGAAGAGCCAGCGCTGTCCGAAGACGTTTCCGTGGTCATGTGGCCGGCATGACTAAACACCGAGGCGCACGGAACGCTGTTAACTTACCACCAAAGTGTTACCTATTTATCTACTTGCAATTTCTTGCTTTCGAACTGCTAGGTTGGCAGGAGCTAGAACTAGAGATGGGAGCTCAGTCCGTCATGCGGCACACCCGGGTCTCGAACTGCTGAACTACTGACCTTCCACAGCCTGCAGTTCAGCGTCTTAACCACTTGAGCCACCGCAGCTCCTAACCCCTATACCACAACCTATAAGACTCTTCACACACACCAATGGGCAAGCCTCAGCCAAGGAGCTCCCACCTTGCTGATCGTGGAACTATCTTCCGTGCCAGGTTAAGCATCTGTTTCGACCGAGTTTCGGGCACGCCTTTCCGCAGGGCTTTCATTGTAGAAAAAGCCCAGCAGGAACTCATTAGCATAACAGGCCACACCCAACACCAGAAACTAATTAGCATATTAGGCCACACCCCTGACATTTCAGCTCATTATCATATTAGGCCACACCCCCGTGCCGTTGCTTGGCTTGCCCAGGCAAGCCCCCCCTTGAAGTTTAAACTGCCTTCCCTTGGCTTGCCTGGGTGCCCCACAACTGCGGAGAGCCCAGACAAGCCGGCCCTTGGACAGGCCAGGGAAGGCCCGCCCACCTCAGAGTCGCTGGGAGGGGTCACTCTCCCGGCTTTCCTTCTGTAGCCAGCATGCAGAGGTTTTGGCTGTAGTGGGCTCCTCTGTCATGTTAAGAACATAAGAACATAAGAGACGCCAATGTTGGATCAGGCCAAAGGCCCATCCAGTCCAACACTCTGTGTCACACAGTGGCCAGAAATGGGCCATCAGGAGGTCCACCAGTGGGGCCAGGACATTAGAAGCCCTCCCACTGTTGACCCCCCCCAAGCACCAAGAAGACAGAGCATCCCTTGCCCCAGAGCCCCTATCTATACCTTGTGGCTAATAGCCACTGATGGACCTCTGCTCCATATGCTTATCTAATTCCCTTTTGAAGCCGTCCATGCTTGTAGCCGCCGCCACCTCCTGTGGCAGTGAATTCCATGTGTTAATCACTCTTTGGGGGAAGAAGGACTTCCTTTAATCTGTTCAACTCTTGCTCAGAACTGGTGCCATAACTGAACAGGTAATCGTATTATAATCGCCCAGCACGGGTCCCCCGTTTACAGTTAAGGCTCTGCGATATTCACCCGGCACTGCGAATTTTCTGCCTCTCTGTGAAACCGTCATGGCTCGAGCTGCCTTCAGAGGTCCACCCGACCGAGCCCCCCACTTCATGCGCCTTTCCCGAGACCCGCACACAGTCGCCATTCTGTCAGACGAGGCCCCTGTGCATCTTCTCCTGGCCTTTCATCTCCAGAAGTTGCATCTTGCCCAGAACGTTTGGAAGACAGGAAGCCGACGCTGCCTCCGACAGTGACATGCTGATTTTTTTTTTAAAAAAAAAACCGCACATACAAACACACACGTGTGGGGGGGATGTTTTCTCCTAAAACGGAACAGATTCCCGGCATCCGACTCATTAAAAAAGAATTGTTTGCTAAAGTCCTGCCCTGCGCCAAACGCATCTGTCCAGGCCGATTTGGGTCAGGCTCTGTATGCCAGAAGCAAAGATAAATGACACGATTTCAATGGGAAACCCTCCAGAAAAGTCAATAAAGCCCTTTGTTGGAGGGGGGGGAGAGGGGGCAGAGCCTGCAGACAAAAGGGCCCGATTCTCACAAGGGGGTTTCAATTCTTGCTCAGCCACAGAGCCCACCAGCTGGCTATTCTATTGATCTACAACAAACTATGGCAGGTCCTTAAAGAGATGGGAGTACCAGACCACCTCACATGTCTCTTGAGAAACCTGTATAAGGGTCAAGAAGCAACAGTTAGAACCAGATATGGAACAACTGATTGGTTTAGCATAGGAAAAGGAGTACGACAAGGATGTATATTGTCACCTTGCTTATTTAATGTACATGCGGAGTACATCATGCAAAATGTTGGCCTGGATGAATCACAAGCGGGAATTAAGATTGCTGGGGAAAAGATCAACAACCTCAGATATGCAGACGATACCACTCTAATGGCAGAAAGTGAAGAGGACCTAAAGAGCCTCTTGCTCAGGGTTAAAGAGGAGAGCGCAAAAGTGGGCTTGAAGCTCAACATCAAAAAAACTCAGATCATGGCATCCGGCCCCATCACTCCTTGGCAAATAGAAGGGGAAGTCGTGGAAGTAGTAACAGACTTCACGTTCCTGGGATCCCAGATCCCCGCAGACTGTGACAGCAGCCATGACATTAAAAGACGCCTGCTCCTTGGGAGGAAAGCGATGGCGAACCTAAACAGCATGATAAAAAGTAGAGACATCACCCTGCCAACAAAAGTCCGCATGGTCAAAGCAATGGTATTCCCAGTAGTCATGCATGGCTGCGAGAGTTGGACTATAAGGAAGGTCGAGCGCCAAAGAATAGATTCTTTTGAACTATGGTGCTGGAGAAGACTCTTGAGAGTCCCTTGGACTGCAAGAAGATCAAATCAGTCAATCCTAAAAGAAATCAACCCTGACTGTTCCCTGGAAGGCCAGATAATGAAACTGAAGCTCAAATACTTTGGCCACCCAATGAGAAGGGAGCACTCCCTGGAGAAGACCCTGATGCTGGGAAAGACAGAAGGTCAAAGAAGACGGGGACGGCAAAGGATGAGATGGTTAGACAGTGTCATCGATGCAATGAACATGAAATTGAGCAAACTTCAGAGGACGGCGGAAAACAGGAGGGCCTGGCGAGATCTTGTCCATGGCATCACGAAGAGTCGGACTCGACTGTGCGACTGAACAACAAAATACAAAGTGAGCCAGTACAATTGACCAGAACCGGGACCTTCGATAACCAAGGTCTTAGGAAAGAGCCAGAGTCCAGGAGCACCTTCAAGACTGACAAAAACTGTGGCAGGGAAGGAGCTTTCGGGAGTCACTGTATCTGAAGAAGTGAGCAGGTGCTGCTGGACTCTTGTTCTTTTCTACTGCTACAGACAGATGAACATGGCTATTCGTCTGGATCTAACTTCATGGAAGGCGCCACACGTAGCCATACAGAATGGAGATCCATCAGCCTTGTGATATAAGGACAGATGGACTCACATTCTAGCCAGGGGTCATTTCCTGCGGGAGCACACAGGAGCGGAGCTCCGGCAGTAAGGAGCCCAAGGGGCGGGCACAGGCAATAAGCCCCACCCCCTGCTCCCAGCAGCCCTCAGTTGGGCCACGAGAAGCAAGAAAGAGCCAGGTAAGTTGCAGAGCCCTCCCCGGCCCGCCTTCAGGTACAAGCTCTCCCTCCTCTTTAAAGACAGATCTGTGCATTCCCCCCCCCCAATAGCTAGCAATCCAAAACAGTCCAGTGGAGCCTGAGTGCTGGGTGTTGCCTTCTGGCACACTTCCAGTGATGTCAGGGGACATAGCATATGCAAATAAGTTATGCTAATAAGTTATGCTAATGAAATCCTGCACCTCTTTTTCTACGAAATGACCCTTGATTCTAGCTGTATCTGTATTCTTGGTGCTGGGGGGGGGCAAGAGTGGGAGGGCTTCTAGTGTCCTGGCCCCACTGCTGGACCTCCTGATGGCACCTCGTATTTTTGGCCACTGTGTGACACAGAGTGTTGAACTGGATGGGCCATTGACCTGATCCAATATTGGCTTCTCTTATGTTCTTACAAAGTGAACGAGTGACTCAACAAAAGCTCCTCCCGTGCCCCCAATTTGGTTAGTCTTGAAGGTGCTCCTGGACTCTTGCTCTTTTCTACTGCTACAGACAGACTCACACGGCTTATCCGTCTTGGTCTATCTCCATGGAAGGTTCCGCATTTAGCCATACAGAATGGGAATCCATCAGCCTTGTGATAGAAGGACAGATGGACTCACATTCTACCTGTATCTGAAGAAGTGAGCAGTGACTCACAAAAGCTCACCCCCTGCCACAATTCTTTTTCGCCTTTAAGGCGCTGCCAGACTCTTGCTCTTTTCTCCGGCTACAGACAGACTAACCTGGCTACCCATCTTCATCTGCCTCCAAGTTATTTGGATTTTAGAAGTCTGGAACCACTAGAAAGAACTGAAGCAGCACATACCGTAAGTATTCACATGACCCGTCAAGCGGAGCAGGGATTACATAAACAGGGTCCCTCATTACAACAAACTGTACACAGCAGTTATCGACCACAGTCCCTAAACACTTATCCAAACCAAGTTTGTAAAATCGTGTTGTGCAGTGCAACGCTATTGTCTGTGCAGAAAAGCCCACTCAATATCAGGACAACGGTATACCTTTCTGCAGAGGTCATTTCGTAGAAAAAGAGGTGCAGGAGCTCATTAGCATAACTTATTTGCATATGCCACACCCCCTGACATCACCGGAAGTGTGTCAGAAGGCAACACCCACCGCTCAGGCTCCACTGGACTGTTTTGGACTGAAAGGTATTGGAGGGGGGGGGGACGTGCAGATCTGTCCTCACAGAGGAGGGAGAGCTTGTACCTGAAGGTGGGCCGGGGGAGCTCTGCAACTTACCTGGCTGCTTCTTGCTCCTCGGGGCCCGTTCTCCATGTACCTGGCGGCTTCTGGCTCTGACTAAGGGCTGCTGGGAGCAGGGGGTGGGGCTTGTTGCATGTGCCCGCCCCCTGGGCTCTTGACTGCTGGAGCTCCGCTCCTGTGCGCTCCTGCAGGAAATGACCCCTGCCTTTCTGCCTAAAAATCTGCCAGCTATGTAGTCCAAGATGCCTAAAACTAGGGAAATGGGATACTCCCCTTAAAACCAGGAGACTCAAAGTGTTCTTCCAAAAGTTTAAGGCACTTCGAGGACATCCAGATCGCAAATTATTTAAGCTACACCGGCTCCTGGCGAAGCCTGAAAATTGGATTTTTCTGCATCTAACAGACAAAATGGCGTGTTTGAAATTTTACCTCATAACAGAGTGTCATACCTGTACCCGACCCAGCGCCTGGGAGCTCTGAAACTGAGGACTCCGTGCCTTTAACATCATCTGAAGCACAAGAGTCCTCACCAAACCTAAGTGCCGGGGGAGGATGAACGCCAAACCCCAGGACAGTTTGCACCTGAAGCCAATCTGGCAGTGAGAGACGCGGGGATTTGGCAACCAGGTGCAAGGAGGCACGCTTGGCGAAGACTCTGGAGAGTCCCTTGGACTGCAAGAAGATCAAATCAGTCAATCCTAAAAGAAATCAACCCTGACTGTTCCCTGGAAGGCCAGATAATGAAACTGAAGCTCAAATACTTTGGCCACCCAATGAGAAGGGGGCACTCCCTGGAGAAGACCCTGATGCTGGGAAAGATTGAAGGTCAAAGAAGACGGGGACGGCAAAGGATGAGATGGTTAGACAGTGTCATCGATGCAACGGACATGAAGTTGAGCAAACTTCAGAGGACGGTGGAAGACCGGAAGGCCTGGCGTGATCTGGTCCATGGGGTCGCGAAGAGTCAGACTCGACTGTGCGACTAAACAACAACAACTAACAGAATCAAGGACTTCGCGAAGCCGTGCTAATGGGATAACGACCCAGCACGCTACTTGTCCGTTGGACCATAAGCTCTGCACCTCTGACTATGTTTGGCTCCTGTTTTCCCAGTTCCTGACTCCAGTCCGCGTGTTGACGACCCCTCTGGCTCTTGATCCTTGGCTACACTTCCTGACTTCGATACTGGCTCGTTTGGACTCTGACTACCGGTAACGTTTGACTACGGCTTGGCTTTGTGTGATTGGGACTTTTGCTCGGACTCTTTTGATCTCTCTGCCTTGACTCTTGGACTGGACTGTAAACTCTCCCTCCCTGCCTTGCCCCACTGGCCCTGTCGTGACACAGAGGCTGAAATTCCAGCCAAGCCGCATGTGGGATGGGGGAGGTTGGGAAGTAAGGTTACCATTTCCTGGTTGGGTAA
>NW_015168841.1:7498-7788 GCF_001447785.1 Gekko japonicus
TGGGAGGTTCAATTGCCTCTGAAGGCTCAACTTTGGAGAGAGCCAGTTTGGTGTAGTGGTTAAGTGCGCAGACTCTAATCTGGGAGAACTGGGTTTGATTCCCCACTCCTCCACTTGCACCTGGCTGGATGACCTTGGGCAAACTGTAGTTCTGGCACAGCTGTCCTTGAAAAAGAGCCGTTTCTGTCAGAGCTCTCTCAGCCCCACCTACCTCACAGGGTGTCTGTTGTGGGGAGGGGAAGGGAAAGGAGTTTGTAAGCCGCTAAGATTCCTTCGAATAGTGAAGGGTG
>NW_015168841.1:8437-13280 GCF_001447785.1 Gekko japonicus
AAACCAGAAGATTGTTTCATTACAGATCACAATCCTATAATCAAGTGGATATATCCCGGGTTTTATTACAAAGAGAAGCTGAATTTATCTTCAGGCTACACACACTGATTCCATCAGGATTAAGCCAGGAATTAGACTTGAGTTCTTTTCTGTAAATGGTCAGGGTACCTTTAAGATAGAACAATATATATATAAAGATAGAACATGCCATCTTAAAACATAACACCTGTTGTAGCCTACAAATTTTCCATTGAGACATTGTGCCACACTGAGGGAAGCTTAGCCAATTATTATATGCTGTAGACCCAGTCACATTAGAGCTTGCTATAGGAGCTCCCCAGTCACTAGGTTGGTAAATTTTAAAATGTTCTCTTTATTTTCAATTTTTTGTAGGTGTTATCATTGGAGAATTGTATAAAACATATTGTGCTTGTCTGCTTTTTTCTAGAATCTAAGCGTGGTGGCTCAAGTGGTTAAGACGCTGAACTGCAGGCTGTGGAAGGTCAGTAGTTCAGCAGTTCAAGACCCGGGTGCCGCATGATGGGGTGAGCTCCCATCTCTAGTTCCAGCTCCTGCCAACCTAGCAGTTCGAAAGCAAGAAATTACAAGTAGATAAATAGGTACCACTTCGGTGGGAAGGTAACAGCGTTCCGTGCGCCTTGGTGTTTAGTCATGCCGGCCACATGACCACGGAAACATCTTCGGACAGCGCTGGCTCTTCGGCTTTGAAACGGAGATGAGCACCGCAACCCTAGAGTCAGATTCTACTGGCTTTCGAGCAAGGGAACCTTTACCTTTAAGCGCGGTAGCGTACGTCAAAAATTGTATAAGCCTTTTGAAATATGGGTGAGTTTATAAAATGTATAATGCTCCTCTGTATATTAGAGTAATTCTTATGTTTTTGGGTTATTAAGCATGTTACACTTCATTGCAGCTTGCAGCACTTCATTCTTATGAAGAAATAATTACAGAATGACAAAAGTGATGAAGGACACGCAAACGGATAGTGTACTAGAACTCTGTCGTTTGTCTGTAACCTAATGAAGAAATAATTACAGAATGACAAACCTGATGAAGGACACGCAAACGGATAGTGTACTAGAACTCCGTCGTTCGTCTGTAACTAGTATTGCATTACTTTGTATGTACTGCTAAGCTTTATATCACATATTGTAGTGTTATTGGTAATAACTGAATTCTCAACATTGCATATAAAAACCAACAAATATTGTTTAATTGTACATGGTGATTTACTGTTTCACCCGCCTGGAGGTTGGCAACTCTAACACAGAGGATGCAGAGAAGAGTGGGAGTCAGTGGAGAGGACGGGCCCCCTCCTGTCCTAGCACAAGACCCCCCAGTTCAGGGTGGTTTACGCCTCACCCCCCTTCCCAGTCTCTCCGGTGGTGAGTGTTTCAAGGTGGGAAACCACGTGCCCCGTCAGGCTTTGCCCCCTTTTCCAAAACATAGGGCAGAGGCCCCTTTGGGGAATGCCAGAGCCCCAAGCAGGAGGAGGAGGAGGAAGAAGAAGAGGAGGAGGAAGAAGAAGAAGAGAAGGAGGAAGAGGAGGAGGAGGAGGAAGAAGAGGAAGAGGAGGAGGAGGAGGAAGAGAAAGAAGAAGAGGAGGAGGAGGGAGATGAGGAAGAGGAGGACGAGGAGCAAGAGGAAGGAGGAGGAGCAAGAGGAAGGAGGAGGAGGAAGAGGAAGAAGAGGAGGAGGAAGAAGAAGAGGAGGAAGAGGAGGTGAAGGAAGAAGAGGAAGAAGAAGAGGAAGAGGAGATTGGATTTATACCCCCCCCCTTCGCTCGGAGTCTCAGAGCGGCTGACAATCTCCTTTCCCTTCCCCTCCCCACAACAGACACCCTGTGAGGTAGGTGGGGCTGAGAGAGCTCTTTCAAGGGCTGCTCTTGAGAGAACAGCTCTGAAAGAACTTGCGACTGGCCCAAGGTCACACCAGCAGCTGCATGTGGAGGAGGAGTGGGGAATCAAACCTGGTTCTCCCAGATTACAGTCCACGCTCCTAACCACCACACCACATTGGCTCTCTCTCAGGAGGAGAGGGGGACGACGTACGCCACCTTGGGAAGGAAGGCGAGGTACAAATGAAGAAAATGGATAAAGAAACAAAACCCGGGTCTCCCTGATCTACGCTCTAACCAAGACACCATGCTGGCAGATCGAAGAATCTCGTGCTATACAGCCACTGAGTATCACTGACCTATATTAGCTTGGAAGGGGGGGTGCGGGGGCAGTTGAGAAACTTAGCCAAACACAAGCAGAGTGAACTTTTGCCCTTTCCTGGAAGGCAATCTGGCCTTTGTCATTCAATCAGGTTCTCCAAAGAAAGAGAAAATCACAAGACGAAGTTGAATCACCCAGGCCAAATTCCAGGGTGGTGTCAAAGGAGGGGACTGGCCAGGCTTCCTGCAGTCGACCAACACCCCCCCCTCTAAATCACAGGGCGACAGACCCCTCCCCTTGACCCCCACAAGGCAGGATCGCTCCTGCAAAACACCTGCTGTTTGCAAAACTTTTAAAAAGGACGTTTCAATGACCTGGAACCTGCCTAAGGTGCAGGAAAAGTCAACAGCAAAAAAGGAAACACTTCTTTACACAACAAGGGATTAAAATGTGGAATCCATGGCCACAGGCTTCGAGGGCTTTAAAAGGGGATTTAGATAGACTCGTGGAGGAGAGGTCTATCAGTGGCTACTAGCCATGGTGACTAAAGAGAATCTCCATGTTCAGAGGCAGTTAACCTCTGGATACCAGTTCTGGAAGGCAACATCAGGGGAAGGCCTCGCCCTCTCTCCCCTGTTGTTGGCCCTCCAGAGGAGCTGGTCGGCCCCTGTGTGAGACAGGAGGCTGGACTAGATGGACCCTCACTGGTCTGATCCAGCAGGGCTCTTCTGAGGTTCTTATCAGGGGAAGGCCTCGGCCTCTCTGCCCTGTTGTTGGCCCGCCAGAGGAACTGGGCGGCCCCTGTGTGAGACAGGAGGCTGGACTAGATGGACCCTCACTGGTCTGATCCAGCAGGGCTCTTCTGAGGTTCTTATCAGGGGAAGGCCTCGGCCTCTCTGCCCTGTTGTTGGCCCGCCAGAGGAACTGGGCGGCCCCTGTGTGAGACAGGAGGCTGGACTAGATGGACCCTCACTGGTCTGATCCAGCAGGGCTCTTCTGAGGTTCTTATCAGGGGAAGGCCTCGGCCTCTCTGCCCTGTTGTTGGCCCGCCAGAGGAACTGGGCGGCCCCTGTGTGAGACAGGAGGCTGGACTAGATGGACCCTCACTGGTCTGATCCAGCAGGGCTCTTCTGAGGTTCTTATCAGGGGAAGGCCTCGGCCTCTCTGCCCTGTTGTTGGCCCTCCAGAGGAACTGGTGAGACAGGAGGCTGGGCTAGATGGACCCCCACTGGTCTGATCCAACAGGGCTCTTTTTATGTTCTTATGACGTGCAGGCAATTTTTCCTAAAACCATGATTTCTTTCTTTATTTTGAACAGGGGAGTTTTCAACATCTATTAACTTTGGTATACAGAACTGCGCTTGCTAAAACACTTAGGTTTATCTCTCCCCACCCCCCAAACACCCCCAGCTAACTGATCGGCTTGGATTTTAGAACACTTTTTATTCACATGGAACTCCCTTATACCGAATCAGAACCTGGGTCCATCGACGTCAGTAATGTCCACTCAGACTGGCAGCAGCCCTCCAGGGTCTCAGCCAGAGGTCTTTCACGTCACCTCCTATCAGATCTTTCAACTGGAGGTGCCTGGGATTGAACCTGGGACCTTCTGCATGCCAAGCAGAGGCTCTGCCACTGAGCCACAGCCCCTGTCTATGTCTCTCCAGGGTCTCAGGCTTAGGTCTTTTGCATCACCTACTGCCTGGTCCTTTTAACTGGAGATGCCGGGGATTGAACCTGGGACCTTCTGCATGCCAAGCAGAGGCTCTTCCACTGAGCCACAGCCCGTCTATGGTGTTCCAAGGTCTCAGGCCGAGGGCTTTCCCATCATCTCCTGCCTAGTCCTTTTAACTGGAGATGCCGGGGATTGAACCTGGGACCTTCTGCATGCCCAGCAGACGCTCTACCACTGACCTATGGCCCTTCCATAACATGGAGTTAACATCCAGGCATTTAATACTTAGGGCTAAGGTTTATGATTAAGACATTGGTACGGACTGTGATTCAGTGGCAAATTGAGTTATCAGAATGCCAGCTCTTACCCTCTAGAAGTGGAGAAATAAAACGAGATCGGATATCCCTATAAAGGGGGCAATGAAGTATGGTGTGTGTAGTGGATTCTATATCTTTTAGAAAGGAAGGGCAAAGTCTGCTACATATGGTATCTGGCGGTACCTTCCTAAAAGCACCTCTGATGGCAGAACATTAAAGCGTGCAAGCATGTATGCGCTGCGATGATGTGGGGCTGCTAAACTTGGCAGATGCTTCGCAGTAGAGCCCATGTCAAAAGTCCCCAACCTACTCGGGGAGCATCTGTACCAATCTGGATTGAAGCCTTAAATGAGGACTTGGAAAGAATTCAGTCCAGATTCTTGCAGAAAATTCTTGGACTTCCCTCGTGTGTTCCTTATGCAGCTTTATGCTTAGAAACCAATCAAAGGCTTCTATCGACCAGAGCATGGCTGATAACAACTCAGTTCTGGCTTAAACTTCATTTCCATGCTAAAGCTAAAAGTATTATTACTCACATGTTAACTGAGTTCCATCTCGCTCCATGGCTTAGATACGCAGAGGAGAAACTCGCTACAATGGGAATATCCCCAGATTATTTTGCCCCCTTTTCAGATAAACAAGCCTATGCTATTATTGAACAAAGATTTCTC
>NW_015168841.1:13544-17707 GCF_001447785.1 Gekko japonicus
ATGGAGTTAACATCCAGGCATTTAATACTTAGGGCTAAGGTTTATGATTAAGACATTGGTACGGACTGTGATTCAGTGGCAAATTGAGTTATCAGAATGCCAGCTCTTACCCTCTAGAAGTGGAGAAATAAAACGAGATCGGATATCCCTATAAAGGGGGCAATGAAGTATGGTGTGTGTAGTGGATTCTATATCTTTTAGAAAGGAAGGGCAAAGTCTGCTACATATGGTATCTGGCGGTACCTTCCTAAAAGCACCTCTGATGGCAGAACATTAAAGCGTGCAAGCATGTATGCGCTGCGATGATGTGGGGCTGCTAAACTTGGCAGATGCTTCGCAGTAGAGCCCATGTCAAAAGTCCCCAACCTACTCGGGGAGCATCTGTACCAATCTGGATTGAAGCCTTAAATGAGGACTTGGAAAGAATTCAGTCCAGATTCTTGCAGAAAATTCTTGGACTTCCCTCGTGTGTTCCTTACGCAGCTTTATGCTTAGAAACCAATCAAAGGCTTCTATCGACCAGAGCATGGCTGATAACAACTCAGTTCTGGCTTAAACTTCATTTCCATGCTAAAGCTAAAAGTATTATTACTCACATGTTAACTGAGTCCCATCTCTCTCCATGGCTTAGATATGTAGAGGAGAAACTCTCTACAATGGGAATATCCCCGGATTATTTTGCCCCCTTTTCAGATAAACAAGCCTATGCTATTAATGAACAAAGATTTCTCGACATCGAAAGGCAAGAACTTACAGAGAGTACAAGTTGCAATCTCGCAGCAGAAAGTGTCTGACCCCCAGAAAATGAAGCATTTTGCCAACAGGATGCAGAACAAAAGACATGCCGTCCCCCCCCACATTCTTTCTAGGGCACCGAAAGTATTCACAAATGTGTAAATTATGCAACGATGACCTGTTAAGTAACGAGGAAACAGGAAGTGTCAAAACCAGCATGGAAAGACTGGGTTGTCAAAGGAATGAATCTGAAAGGGTTGTAAAATTCGGAGGAGGAGGAAGAAGAAGAAGAGGAAGAGGAGGAGATTGGACTACCAGAAGAAGTCTCAGAGCGGTTTACAATCTCCTTTCCAGAGACCCAGTTTGGTGTAGTGGTTAAGTGTGCGGACTCTAATCTGGGAGAACCGGGTTTGATTCCCCACTCCTCCTCTTGCACCTGCTGATGTGACCTTGGGTCAGTCACAAGCTCTGGCACAGCTGTCCTTGCAAAAGAGCCGTTTGTGTCAGAGCTCTCTCAGCCTCACCCACCTCACAGGGTGTCTGTTGTGGGAAGGGGAAGGGAGAGGAGTTTGTAAGCCACTCTGAGACTCCAAGTGACGGGCGCGGTATAAATCCAATCTCTTCTTCTTCTTATAATTATATCTTTATTAGGTTTTCCAAACATTGTCAAACATAACAAACATAAATCCCCCCACCAACATACAATGCTATATTCTTTCCATGATACCAGATCAGGTTAATTAATTCATTACCTGGTTTCTACAATCTTTTTTGTCTCATGCACACCATTGTCCTGGGTATCTTAATATTACTTATTGCTTATAGAATCTCTTCTTCTTCTTCTTTCCCTTCCCCTCCCCACAACAGACACCCTGTGAGGTAGGTAGGGCTGAGAGAGCTCTTTTGAGAACTGCCCTTGAGCGAACAGCTCTGAGAGAACTTGTGACAAGGACAATTCTATTGACGACATTTTGGCAGAACGATCAAAGGAAGGCAATTTCTGGACCAGAAATTTATACCAGAAAAATACCACTTGGCACGTGATTACACTGTTGGAGGCCTCATTTGTACTTTTATGCTGTGCCTAGTGGTCTCAGTTTGGAACAACTTTTTTCTGGTCCCTATCGATTTTATATCTTGTATCTGCACAATTGTATTGTATTTTAGCCAATATGTTCCTCAGTATATTTGACCTCTGAAGAAGGCTTCTGCGGGCCGAAACGCGTCAGGTCGAATCTATCAGCCCTTGTGTGTTATAATTTTTTATTTGTACATGAGGTGTAATTGGGCCCTTATATATAATTTTAAAATCTTTGTTTAATAAATACATGGATCTTTTTATATATTTCATATATTAAGCTTTTATCGCTGGCCCTCTTTTGCATTTGACTAACCTTTTTTAGGTTCTTGACCCAAGGTCACACCAGCAGTTGCATGTGGCAACCCCTACCTCACAGGGTTGTTGTGAGCAAAAAAAAATGAAGGAGGAGAGACTGATGTAAAACCACTTTGGGTCCCCACTGGGAGAAGGCAGGGTACCACTGAGGTAAACGAATAAATTGGTTTTATGTTTATTGACACTGCGACTGGCAGTCAAGCTAACACTGTCACCCACAGGCTCTGCGGCAGGGAAGACATTCGAACCTGGACCCCCCCCTCCAAGATGCTAGTCTGGCACTCTAACCACTAAGCCAGGCTGCCTCACGTCTCATAAAGGAGAAAGACGTTTCGCAAATGCCGATGCCATCTGACAGAGACACAGAAGACGACATGCGCGCTGATGAAAAAACAAAGACAAGCTGGGTCACAAATGGCCGCCCCTTTTGCCCACGGAGGCACCGCCGTCGCTCTGAAAATTAAGCCCTGCCAACAGCTCGTTTCCAAGCAAAATCAAGCGGGTCCCCAGAACGCACGGGGCCAAGCCTAAAGGCACAGAGGTACAAATATGTCAGCCGCTGTCGGTCTTGAAAGGAAGAGACAACGGCCACCGGCAGATGAGAGCTACCCTTCAAAACGAGCACACACGGACAACAGGAAGAGCTTCACAACACGCTTGGGGACAGGGCCAGCCCGCCGGATTCCTAACCTCAGGACCCAGAAGGCCTCATTTAAAGACGACCTGTGCGTTGCATGCAGAAGGTCCCCGGTTCAAGCCCCCCACACCTTGAACGGAGGCCTGGAAACAGACATACACAGAAGAGGCAATAAATTTAAAAGTAGGTGGCCACACCGATCCACAACAAAAATGGTGGATCACAAGCTAAACATGAGCCTGCAGTGCAACTGTCAGCAAGCTGCCAATGTATCTCTGATGTATGTATTCGTCTTTTTAACTGGAGATGACGGGGATTGAACCCGGGACGTGGCTGTGAAGAAAGCTAATGCAATCTTAGGATTCATGAACAGAAGCACTGTGTCCAGATCACAGGAGGGGGTCGTTCCGCTCTGTTGGGCTATGGTCAGGCCTCACCTGGAGTACTGGATTGGATTTCTACCCTGCCCTTCACTCCCCAAAGGTGTCTCAGAGTGGCTTACAATCTCCTTCCCCTTCCCCTCCCCACAACAGACACCCTGTGAGGTAGGTGGGGCTGAGAGAGCTCTGACAGAAACTGCTCTTTTTTCAAGAACAGCTCTTATCAGAACTATGGCTTGCCCAAGGTCATCCAGCCAGGTGCAAGTGGAGGAGTGGGGAATCAAACCCGGTTCTCCCAGATTAGAGTCCGCACACTTAACCACTACACCAAACTGGTGTAGATGATGTGAAAGACCTTTGCCTGAGATCCTGGAGAACCATGGACAGGGGCCGTGGCTCAGTGGCGGAGCATCTGCTTGGCATGCAGAATGTTCCAGGTTCAATCCCTGTCATCTCCAGTTAAAAAGGACCAGGCAGTAGGAGATGTGAAGGACCTCTGCCTGAGACCCTGGAGAGACACAGACAGGGGCTGTGGCTGAGTGGCAGAGCCTCTGCTCGGCATGCAGAAGGTCCCGGGTTCAATCCCCGTCATCTCCAGTTAAAAGGACTAGTCAGTAGGTGATGGTCCCTCCCCAGAAGAAGAACTACGGCTTGCCCAAGGTCATCCAGCCAGGTGCAAGTGGAGGAATGGGGAATCAAACCCGGTTCTCCCAGATTAGAGTCCGGGCACTTAACCCCTGGATTATGGTAAGGTGGGGAAAGAGAGATCCTACTGGAAATCTCCAACTGGATGGGGGGGGTGGCTTCCAAAAGTGACTGTTTTCGAGCGGCTGCGGATTTACAACGTCTGATCTGCCGTCACGTCCCTCTTTCTTCTCTTTCTCTCTCGGCGCGCACGCAGCAGCAGACAGGATGTGGAGGCAAATGAAGAAAAAAAATATCAGCCTTCTGTTCCTAAAAATAGGAAGTGCTTGAAAAAGCGAAGCGGGCCAGATTTCAGCAAGGGAATGATCCC
>NW_015168841.1:17734-21848 GCF_001447785.1 Gekko japonicus
TTCCTGCTGCGTCCGAGACCAAAGACGGCAGAGCCGGGCTTTTTTCGTTTCCTCTCCCAGCGAGAGCTTTGGACTGGATGTGCCGGCGGGGAATGAATGCGTTCCGAAAGCTCAGCGACATTTCTAAGCAGCGGGGAAGGGGAAGTCAGGGGGAGGTGGGAGGGGTTGTCCACAAGCCCTCCTTCGTTTCCTCTGGGGTTATACGCTTTACAAACGGTCCAGGCAGGCCGGCCGGGAATGTTCCTATCAAGGTAAACATTTGTCAGTATTTGGCCTTGGCGCAGGTTTCCCGGAAACCAACCACGAGGAACGCAAGCGCTTTTGGGCAAAATCTCTCCCGACTTATCTAGCAATTGCATCGTTCTTAAATCTGATTGGGATCCACCGGTCCCACATTCGGCCTCTGACCGAAGCTGGCTCCCGGTGTTCAAGAGAGCACGCCTTCCACACAGGCCAAATAATCCACTTTCGCAACGCACTTTCGCGATGGTTTGCAAACAGGTGCTGGCGTTTCACACAGTAAAATCCAGTTGGGCAGTGGACTGAAAGTGGCTTATTCAACGTGTGTGAGAATGACACGGATGACTCCCTGGTCAGGTTGCCAGCCACCAGGTGGGGCCTGGGGATCTCCCGCTTTTACGGCTGATCTCCAGCTGGCAGAGACCAGCCTCCCCTGAAGAAAATGGCTGCTTTGACGGGTGGACTCCAGGGCATTGGACCATGCCGAGGCCCCTCCCCTCCCCAAACCCCGCCCTCTCCTGGCTCCACCCCCCCAAAGTCTCCAGGTATTTTCCAACCCAGACATGGCAACCCTACTCCCTGAGTAGCTTCTCACTGCTCTTGTGAATGCACAAGCATTTGTAGTCGAAACCAAGCATCCACACGGCAGTTTTCCCTGCAATTCCACTGCCTCTATGGCCGCCACCACCCACATCTGAGGGCTATATCTTTAAATTTTTATTTACTTGAATAGCTACACCCCCAGTTTTCTCCCCAATGGGGACCTAAAGAAGATTACAACATTGCTCTTCTTCCTGGCTTTTTATCCTCACAACAGCCCTGTGAGGTAGGCTACGCTGAGAGAATACGACCGGCCCAAGGCAATGCTCCCTCTAAGCTGTGGAGTCCTGTGAGTAAAAGTTTTACTTTGTGAGCTACTGGCTTTAAAGTTGTGAGCAAGGGATTTGGCTACTGCATAGATTAGTTTGCTCTGGAGCCCTCCTTCCTGAGCTAAGACAAAAATGTTTGAGGTGGAGGATAAAAAACTGAGCTAGCTCACACTAACTCAGCTTAGAGGGAACACTGGCCCACGGTTACCCATCCAGCTTCAATGGCAGAGCAGGGAATCAGACCTTGCCCTTTAATTAAGCATTACAGCACCCTGGAGTGGTGTAGTGGTTAAGAGTGTTGGACTAGTATCTGAGAGACCTGAGTTCGAATCCTCATTCATGCTATGGAAGCTTCCCGGGTGACCCTGAGCCAGTTTGGTGTAGTGGTTAAGTACACGGACTGTAACCTGGGAGAACCGGGTGTGATTCCCCACTCCTCCACTCGCTGCTGCTGGATGACCTTGGGCAAGCCATAGTTCTGTCAAAGCTGTTCTCTCGAGTTCAGTCCTCTCAGAGCTCTCTCAGCCCCGCCTACCTCACAGGGTGTCTGTTGTGGGGAGGGGAAGGGAAAGGAGTTTTTAAGCCGCTCTGAGACTCTGAGTGAAGGGTGGGGTATAAATCCCACCGCCCGCCTCGTATTCTCTGAGCCTAACCTACCTCACAGGGCTGTTGTGAGGATAAAATGGCGGAATGGAGAATGGGGCAAGCCACTCTGAATCCACACGGGGGAGAAAGATGGAGTACCGATGAAGTACACAAAATAAACCTGGAATCGGGAGTTCCTAGATGCTGAGGTAATATTACCTTATTTACTTTGCATTCCCTGTCCTCAGCCTTGAGTCTCGAGGAGGAAGGCAGAGTTATAAAAATAGATCCATAAAGCCAGCTTAATACATACAATGAATAATGCAAAACAAACGGGGTCAGACCATTAGAGAACAACGAAATAAGGACTGTGTAATACGACCAATAAACAACACGGGATAAAGGGGGGAGGGGGAAAGAAAGCTTTCTCAAATGTTCATTGCCTATTCCCATAAACGAGAGAGAGACAGAGAGACAGAGAGAGACAGAGAGAGAGAGACAGAGACAGAGAGAGACAGACAGAGAGAGAGAGACAGAGAGACAGAGAGAGACAGAGAGAGAGACAGAGAGAGAGACAGAGAGAGAGACAGAGAGAGAGACAGAGAGAGAGACAGAGAGAGAGACAGAGAGAGAGACAGAGAGAGAGACAGAGAGAGAGACAGAGAGAGAGACAGAGAGAGAGACAGAGAGAGAGACAGAGAGAGAGACAGAGAGAGAGACACAGAGAGAGACACAGAGAGAGAGAGACACAGAGAGGGAGACAGAGAGGGAGACAGAGAGGGAGAGTGTAAGTCTCCAGGCCCTTCTTTGAGAAATTATGCAAGGACTATATAAATACAATTTTTGGAAATATTTTCGAAATAATAAAAGTTATTTTCAGTTTTTTAAAAAAAGGTGTTGGGCAGGAACATCAGGCGTGGCCCATTCTCCTCCGGTGGGCCTTGCCGTGAAAGAGTTCTGAGTGGGTTGGCAACCTCCAGGTGGGGCCAGGAGACTTCCCAAAATCACAACTGATCAGCAGGGGGTTGGAGTAGAGGACCCTGGAGGTCCCTTCCAACTGTATGATTCTTTGATCCAAGTACTTGCCAGAGTCGACCCTGCTTAGCTTCCGAGTTCTGACAAGATCGGTCTTGCCTGGGCTATCCAAGGTCAGGGCTAGGAAACGGTTGCTTTAGAGCAACAGTTCCCAACTTTCTTGAGCCTGTGGGCACATTCAGTGTTCAGACACACAAGGCAGCAGGTGCAACCACAACATGGCTGTCGGGGGAGGCGGAGCCACCCCACAAAGGAAATCCAAGTGCAGAACACGCGAGGAGAAATTTTTTTAAAATCCACTGGGAAAGAGATGTGAGCAAGAGAATAAAACCAACACTGTAGTGGTAACCTGCCACGGAAAAGAATGTTATTTTGATTTGCACGACCAAACAGTGCCCAATCAGAAGCCCTGATGGACAGGAGCCCCACCCACTTTCTAAAAACATTCGGTGGGCGCCAAGAAGAAGAAGAGGAGACTGGATTTTATATAAGAACATAAGAACATAAGAGATGCCAATGTTGGATCAGGCCAAAGGCCCATCCAGTCCAACACTCTGTATCACACAGTGGCCAGAAATACCAGTGTCATCAAGAGGTCCACCAGTGGGGCCAGGACATTAGAAGCCATCCCACTGTTGACCCCCCCAGAGCACCAAGATGACAGAGCATCACTTGCCCCAGAGCCCCTATCTATACCTTGTGGCTAATAGCCACTGATGGACCTCTGCTCCATATGTTTATCTAATTCCCTTTTGAAGCCATCCATGCTTGTAGCCGCCACCACTTCCTGTGGCAGTGAATTCCATGTGTTAATCACTTTTTGGGTGAAGAAGTACTTCCTTTTATCCGTTCTAACCAGACCGCTCTGCAGTTTCATGGAGTGCCCACGAGTTCTTGTATTGTGAGAAAGGAAGAAAGGTACCTCTTTCTCTACCTGCTCTTTCCCATGCATAATCTTATAAACCTCAGTCATGTCACCCCTCAGTCGTCGTTTCTCCAAGCTAAAGAGCCCTAAGCGCCTTAACCTTTCCTCATAGGTAAAGTGTTCCAACCCTTTTATCATTCAAGTTGCCCTTTTTCTGCACTTTTCCCAAAGCTATAATATCCTTTTTAAGGTGTGGTGCCCAGAACTGCACACAGTATTCCAAATGAGGTCTCACCATTGATTTATATAGGGGCATTATTATATTGGCTGATCTGTTTTCAATACCCTTCCTAATAATCCCCAGCATAGCATTGGCCTTCTTTATTGCAGTCACACACTGTCTCGACATTTTCAGTGAGTTATCTACTACAACTCCAAGATCTCTCTCTTGCTCAGTGTCTGCCAGTTCAGACCCCATCAACGTGTATTTATATTTAGGATTTTTGGCTCCAATGTGCAT
>NW_015168841.1:22215-24093 GCF_001447785.1 Gekko japonicus
CTTCTCTCCCCCCCCCCCACAGGCGCAAAGATGAGCAGATGCGGCAAAAGCCGGGGTCACAGCGTGCGCCTGAACCCTCCAGCGGGCTGATTAAGCTGTTATGAAAAGCTCTTAATTGCTTGCGTTGACCCAGAGTGCCCTTCTGGGGCGAAGCTGACGAGGCCCCATTAATCTTGCTCCGGCTCCCGGAAGGTGCCTTGCCAGGCTCAGGGATTTTTGGAAGGACACGAGATAACCCCAAGCTCCGGGAAACCTCTCTAAACCACCCTGGAGGTGGCGGCAGGAGAGGTTGGCTTCCTCCGCAGACTTCAGTTTTGTGCATCATCCAGTACCCGGGGGAGGAAGGGGAAGAAGAACCAAAAGGAGGGTGCGAGATCTCGGGCAAAGCCTCGCCAAAGCTCCTCTGCCTGACTGAACCCCTTTGCCTCGGCAAAGTCCCCAGTACCCTCCCTGTTTGGTGTAGCGGCTAGGAGCGCGGACTCTAATCTGGGAGAACCGGGCTTGATTCCCCACTCCTCCACTTGCACCTGGCTGGATGGCCTTGGGCAAGCCACAGTTCTGTCAGAGCTGTTCTTGAAAGAGCAGTCCTCGTAAGAGCTCTCTCAGCCCCACCCGCCTCACAGGGTGTCTGTTGTGGGGAGGGGAAGGGAAAGGAGATGGTAAGCCGCTCTGAGACTCCGACTGAAGGACGGGGTATACGTTATAAGGGTATATGCTCCTGGACTCTTGCTCTTTTCTCGTGCTACAGACAGACTGACACGTCTCTCCATCTTGATCTTTAGCCATGCAGAATGGGAATCTATTAACCTTGTGATAGAAGAACAGACAGACTCCCATTCTCGCTATATCTGAAGAAGTGAGCAGTGACTCCCGAAAGCTCCTCCCCTGCCACGAATTCTGTTAGTCTTGAAGGTGCTCCCGGACTCTTGCTCTTTTCTCCTGCTACAAACAGCCTAACACGGCTACCCACCTTAAAATCTCAAAAGCATCTCTCAACCACATGAGGCAGCTTAAAGCCAGTGTGGTGGAGTGCGTAAGCATTTCAGACTCTGTCACGGCTCTGGTGGGGTGTCACCTGACGCTGCCACCACTCTGGATTCAGGATCCCTTGAGAAGGCCCAGAGCACCTTCCCAAGACCTTCAGACCTCCCTTTAGGCCGAATAATAGGCATGAGGACCAGGCAGAGTACAACAAGGAAAAGGTTTATTTTATAGGAGGTCAAACAACAAGGTGCAGAATAATAACAGTAAGTGGGGAAAAAGAAATCAAATGCCCTTACACGTCTAAATATACTGTCCCTTCCGGAAGGAGTGGCTTTTAAGTTGAAAGATAAAAAAGAAAGAATTGACTCTGTGGTTAAAGCCAAAGAATTCTTAAAGATTCAGCTGGGAAAGGGGGAGGAAAAAGGAAAAGACGATGACAACAGCTCGAGTGGCGAATTGGAAACGGAATCTTCTGGAGAAGACTCTCTGGAGAAGCAAGGGGCTGCTGCTCCAAAAAGTCCCTATAAACTGAGGAAGAGACGAGGAAAAGAGAAATAGAGGCTGAAGGACTCTGAAATGTGCCTTGAAGTAAATGATGTAAAAATGTGATGATGGGGGGTATGGTTTCTAAGCAGTTAGATTTGTTAAAGAAAAGTGAAAAGGTGTGAAAAACTTGACTCAATTCATATTGACTTAAACGAGTTATGATTTACTGTAACTAAGCTTTTTTGAGGATCTCCTCTCTTGGGTTTTTAGGTATTAGTTGGTTTCTTTCCTTTTTCCCAATATATGTAGCACCCCATCCCTATTATTTTCTGTAGTATTGTAGATTTATAAAAATAATTTAAAAAAATCCCCTCCGGGGGCTTCAAAATAAATAAATAAAATATATAT
>NW_015168841.1:24195-25660 GCF_001447785.1 Gekko japonicus
AGCCTCAACTACTGCTAGCCAGGCTCCCTGGGCCTAGTAGGCCTCTGGTGGCACAGTCCAGAGCATGACAGACTCGTATTTGGGAGACACAGGTTCAAATCCCCACTCGTGCCATGGAAGCTCGCAGGGTGACCTTGGGCCAGTCACATGCTCTCAGCCTAACCTACCTCACAGGGCTGTTGTGAGGATAATATGGAGGAGAGGAGAATGAGGTAAGCCACTTTGGGTCTCCACTGGAAAGAAAGGAAGGTCACCAATGAATTAACTAAATAAATATAATAAATCCCATGCATGTGCAGAAGGACACACACCCCCTTTGCAGATAACTTGGGAATGCGCCCTGTGCGCCCTCTCTCTTCACACCGGCCACTGGCCGAAATTCTCAGCCCTCACCATCGAGCCGCGCTAATAAGCATCACAGTTTGAAATAGTCCCAATGTGCACCTTGCACTTAGCAAGACAAGCTTGGCAGCACGGAGACAATCACCCCCCATCACAGATCTTATCAGAACCAGGATAAGTTGCCGAGGAACCCCAGGAAGTCTCTCCGAAAAGAGCTGGGGAAACCAGCGAAGTAAGGAGCGTAAAAGGACTTTGTGCCGGTTGATTATGCGCCAGCGGGATGCACCGCTCGATCAGAACGATCGACCGAGGTAACACTTTTGCCCCGAATCATCGGCTGTCAAGGATGGAAGCATAAAGGAGCCTCAAGCAAACAGCCCGCCGGATTCCTCAACAGCCGGTTTACTGCTGGGGGGGGTACAATCCGAGAGAGAATTATCCTGTCATGACACCTCACCTCGTCCGCAACAAAACATCACAGGCCTCAAAAAACTGCTGCAAGACAGGAAGAGGGAACTCGCTTCCCTTTTCGTTTCGGGTGCGAGCAAAAGAGGTGGGGGAATTTTTGCCCGGTTGTCATCTCTGCAGGGCGCAGGTGGGGCAGGGGATTCCCCGGTTCCTGTTTTAAAGCTAAACCACGACAAGCGGTTCGCGGTGGCTAAGTGCCCAACCGACTAGGTGCTTTTCAAAATGGAGACGCGCCCGAGAGTCAAGCATGAATCTTTGACACAGAGGTCATACGAAAAGTTAGCTCAGAGGTGGGTAAAAATACATATTTATCATCTTGTAAGTATAGGGTTGCCAGGCCCTGACGCAGGAAATATCTGGGGACTTTGGGGTGTAGCCAGGAGACTTTGGGGGTGGGGCCAGGATGTGACATCACCTTTGTGATGTCACTAGGGTAGCCGGGTGAGGCCGACAAGACGGAAGCGGGTTCTGGCTGCCGCATTTAAGCATTCCTTTTAAAACCATTCCTTTCAAATGCTTTCCCTCCATTGGAAATAATGGAGGATAGAGGCACCTCCTTCTGGGGCTCACAGAATTGGACCCCCTGGTACAATCTTTTAGAAAATTTGGGGGTGGGGGGTTGAAAAGAGACTACACCAGCCATGCTGAAAATGTG
>NW_015168841.1:25928-28555 GCF_001447785.1 Gekko japonicus
GTTTGATTCCCCACTCCTCCACTTGCACCTGCTGATGTGACCTTGGGTCAGTCACAAGCTCTGGCACAGCTGTTCCTGAAAGAGCAGTTTGTGTCAGAGTTCTCTCAGCCCCACCTACCTCACAAGGTGCCTGTTGTGGGGAGGGGAAGGGAAAGGAGTTTTTAAGCCGCTCTGAGACTCCGAGTGAAGGCCGGGGTATAAATCCCATCTCTTCTTCTTCTTCTTCATAAGAGAAGCCAATGTTGGATCAGGCCAGTGGCCCGTCCAGTCCAACATCCTGTCACACAGTTGGCCAAAAATACCAGGTGCACTCAGGAGGTCCAGCAGTGGGGCCAGGACACTAGAAGCCCTCCCACTGTTGCCCCCCATCCCAAGCACCAAGAAGACAGAGCATCACTTCCCCAGAGCCCCTATCTATACCTTGTGGCTAATAGCCACTGATGGACCTCTGCTCCATATGCTTATCTAATTCCCTCTTGAAGCCGATCCATGCTTGTAGCCGCCATCACCTCCTGTGGCAGTGAATTCCAAGTGTCAATCACTCTTTGGGTGAAGAAGGACTTCCTTTTATCCGTTCTAACCCGACTGCTCAGCAATTTCATTGAGTGCCCACGAGTTCTTGTATTGTGAGAAAGGGAGAAAAGTACTTCTTTCTCCACCTGCTCTATCCCATACATAATCTTATAAACCTCAATCATGTCACCCCTCAGCCGTCGTTTCTCCAAGCTAAAGAGCCCCAAGCGCTTTAACCTTTCTTTATGGGGAAAGTGTTCCACCTGCATTCCTTCTCTTCCTCATCACAGAAGTGTCTGTTCTTCAAACAAGCACACACATTTAGGGGCTATTTTCCTGCACACCAGGGCCATCGAGTCCAGGGCACTGCCAGAACTTGAACACGGGCCCGAGCTCTCTAGATGCAGCTCCATCCGTTGAGCTTACACTGCCTCCCACTTTGCAAGAAGGAGAAGAGATTGGATTTATACCCCGCCCTTCACTACCCAAAGGTGTCTCAGAGCGGCTCACATACTCCTTTCCCTTCCCCTCCCCACAACAGACTCCCTGTGAGGTAAAAGAAGAAGAAGAAGAGATTGGATTTATACCCCGCCCTTCACTACCCAAAGGTGTCTCAGAGCGGCTCACATACTCCTTTCCCTTCCCCTCCCCACAAGACACCCTGTGAGGTAGGTGGGGCTGAGAGAGCTCTGACAGAAACAGCTCTTTTTCAAGGACAGCTCTTATCAGAACTATGGCTTGCCCAAGGTCATCCAGCAGGTGCAAGTGGAGGAGTGGGGACTCAAACCCGGTTCTCCCAGATTAGAGTCCGCACACTTAACCACAACACCAAACTGGCTCCAAAGAAGAGTTTGGAGGAAGGAACGATTGTTTAAAACCATCTTTTGTAGCCCGGCAGGTTAGCTAACCCTCCCGGCTTAGACGGCGGGGGAAAGAAAACCACACCAGCGGGACCTGGAGAAGAGTCATCTCCACTCAGGGACATCCCATTGCTACGAAAACACGGGATCCCTTCAGAGTCGGGAAACCAGAAGTGCTTTCTCACCACGAGTTCCGAGCCACTCCCAATGGGGCTTTTTCCACAGACCTCGTGGACGAGGCAGACGCGGAGAGACCGGAGGCGGACTTCCTGGCACGGGAGTAGAACCGCTTCCTTCAACACTCCGGGGGGGGAAAGGAGCACAAATTTTAAATTAAGTGGGCGAGAGATTTAGAAGGCGCCGGGGACAAAGCCAGGGAAGCGAACTGTCATATGCTCATCCAAGGAACGGATGGAACGTTAACTCCAAAATACACTCTCCCCCCTACGAGCCAAAACACAATTCTCGAGGCTATCAGTACATTGGTTTTATTATCGTCGGGCATTTCTGGTCCAAAATGCAAGACAGGAAAAAGCAAGGGATTACTTGGCGTGGCCTGACTAAATCTTTTATACTGCTAACACAGCAAGACCGGTATATAATACAGCACAGGGACAGGGAAACTGCTTTGTCCAGAGCAGTAAACAATAGGCAGTACGAGTAAAGGGATATGCACATGTGGGGCCGCGGCTCAGCGGCAGAGCATCTGCTTGGCATGCAGAAGGTCTCAAGTTCAATCCCCGGCATCACCAGTTAAAAAGGATAAGGTAGTGGGTGATGGGAAAGACCTCTGCCTGAGGCCCTGGGGAGGCATAGGCAGGGGCCGTGGTCAGTGGCAGAGCCTCTGCTTGGCATGCAGAAGGTCCCAGGTTCAATCCCTGGCATCTCCAGTTAAGGATAAGGCAGTAGGTGATGGGAAAGACCTCTGTCTGAGACCCTGCAGAGACATAGAGAGGGGCTGTGGCTCAGTGGCAGAGCCTCTGCTTGGCATGCAGAAGGTCCCAAGTTCAGTCCCCAGCATCTCCAGTTAAAAAGGACCAGGCAGTAGGTGACGTGAAAGAGCCTCTGCCTGAGACCCTGGAGAGCCGCTGCCAGTCAATGAACCAAAGTCTGATTCAGTATAAGACGGCTTCATGCATTCAAATGTAATACTGCCACTGGGGAACCAGTTTAACAGTGCTGTGCATTTATAAACAGGTGAAATAGTGCTGTGGTGTCACACTAGGATCTGGGAGACTGTAAAATATTCCTGCT
>NW_015168841.1:28822-31766 GCF_001447785.1 Gekko japonicus
GCCCGGCTAGATTAGACCAGCAGCCTATGTCGTCTAGCATTCTCTCACACACAGGGGCCAGCCAGTCCCTCTGGAGGTCCAACAACAGGGCACAGAAGCCGAGGCCTTCCCCTGATGTTGCCTCCTGAAGCTGGGATTCAGAGGTTTTACTATCTCTGAATGTGGAACTGAAGAGCCCTGCTGGATCAGATCAATGGTCCAGCATCTTGTCTCACACAGAGGACAACCAGTTCATCTGGAGGGCCAACAACAGGGCATAGAGGCCGAGGCCTTCCCCTGATGTTGCCTCCTGGCTCTGGGATTCAAATGATTAGTGCCTCTGAATGTGGAGGTTCCCCTCAGTCACCTTGGCTAGTAGTCATTGATAGACTTCTCCGCGAATCTATCTAATCCCCTTTCCAAGCTGTTTATTCCTGGGACCATCACTACACCCTTAGGTTCAGTTCTCAGCTCACCGGGTGATCGGAGGCTAGTTGGTCACTCTCGGCCTCAACTACCTCACAGGCAGGTTATTAGGAACATAAGAACATAAGAGACGCCAATGTTGGATCAGGCCAAAGGCCCATCCAGTCCAACACTCTGTGTCACACAGTGGCCAGAAATACCAGGTGCCATCAGGAGGTCCACCAGTGGGGCCAGGACATTAAAAGCCCTCCCACTGTTGACCCCCCCAAGCACCAAGAAGACAGAGCATCCCTTGCCCCAGAGCCCCTATCTATACCTTGTGGCTCATAGCCACTGATGGACCTCTGCTCCATATGCTTATCTAATTCCCTTTTGAAGCCGTCCATGCTTGTAGCCGCCACCACTTCCTGTGGCAGTGAATTCCATGTGAAAACAGAGAAGGGAAAATCATAGCATAAGAGTAGGATAAACCCATCCTGGATAGTGAGTCCCCTGGCCTGCGTGATCCAGGTCGGCCCAATCTCATCCGCGAAGCAAGGAGGGCCCCGGTTAGTATGTGGACGGGAGAACACCAAGGAAGTCCTGAGTTCACTTGGCACAGACAGGCCATGGCAAACCCCCTCTGTTTGTCTTTTGCCCTCGAAACCCCCACGAGGGATCTTCCAGAAATCAGCTGCCATTTTATGGCACTTGAAACACACACACAGCGAGAAGCGAACGCGACAGCGTCCAAAACATTCACACTTCCGCACAGAGCATGACCCCGCTAAGAGAGCAGCAACACATTTTCATACACTGGCATCCTTCGGAGGCCGCAAAACAGCTAGGACCAAGATAACAAGACATTCAGAAGATCAGGGTTCGGTAAAGGATATCCACAGGAAGCGGCCTAGCCAGCAGACGCACAAAAGGCCGGGGAGGCAGGTTCAAACGCCATGAACGAGCGCATAAACCTTTACACAATGAATCAAGGCAAAAGGCGCCCACTGGGGAGAACATGTCCACCGCTACAGAACCCTTCCTGATTTAGATACATTCCCTTACTCCTTAAAACCAGGGGCGGGCCAACTTATCAGGTTAATGTTAATTGCTGCTAAATGTGTTCTTGCTTCACACTGGAAATCGCTGCAAGAATGGTGAACCCTGGGACCTATTTATTCTGGACAAGATTACAAACAATTTAGGTAAGTCTGGAGGTCCCTCAAACCAGTCCAGTCTTCTAGGGAAACGGTACCCCTTCTTACACAAGCATTGGTCAGGCATCTCAAGTAGTCGTTACGTCCTAGACAAGACTCAAATCTCTCTTCTCCCTTATGTCCTAGACAAGACTCAAATCTCTCTTCTCCGCTCACATTGAATGAAGTGCAATGATTCCTTTTCATGCTATCTTGAAGGTTCTAATCAGGGGTGGTTTTGAATAAAAAGAGGGGCAGGAGCTCATTAGCATAACTCATTAGCGTAACTTATTTGCATATGCCACGCCCCCTGACTTCACCGGATGTGTGTCAGAAGGCAACACCCACCGCTCAGGCTCCACTGGACTGTTTTAAAAAAAACAACTGGGGTGCGCTGAGTTCAGCACTGCATGGTTTAAAGCGGGAGACCCCGTGTAAGACAGCCAGCATCGCATTTGTGGCTAGAGTGTCAGAGTCGGGTTTGAAAAAAAACCCCACTCTGCCATGGAAGCCTGTTGGGGGACCTTGGGCCAGTCACACTCTATCCGCCTGTCCTACCTCGCAGGGTTGTTGTGAGGATAAAATGGAGGAGAGGAGAATGACGTGAGCCGATCTGGGTCCCCGCTGGGGAGAAAGGCAGAGTACAAATGAAGGAAAGACATAAAGAGACAGAAAGTTAAAATATAATCTGATATTTGGAGCTTTGTTTGTATTTATCTTTTGCTGTTCTTTGATGATTGCACTCCATTGTATTGTCAGTTTGTAATAGTGTTATATTGTTCAATAACATTTAAAAAACAACAACCAGGGGTGGGCCGAGTTCAGCACTGCATGGTTTAAAGCGGGGGACCCCGTGTAAGAGAACCAGCATCGCATTTGTGGCTACAATGTCAGAGTCGGGTCTGGGAGAGTCGGGTTAGAACCCCCCACCCCACTCTGCCATGGAAGCCTGCTGGGTGACCTTGGGCCAGTCACACTCTATCCGCCTGTCCTACCTCGCAGGGTTGTTGTGAGGATAAAATGGATGAGAGGAGAATGACATGAGCCAATCTGGGTCCCTGCTGAGGAGAAAGGCAGGATATGAATGAAGGAAAGAGATAAAGAGTCAGAAAGTTAAAATATAAGTCGCTGACAATACGGATCCCGAGCACGCATGCTTGAGTGCCAGTTTGGTATAGTGGTTAAGAGCAGTGGACCCTAATCTGGAGAACAGGGTTTGATTCTCCACTCCTCCACATGAAGCCAGCTGGGTGACCTTAGGTCAGTCACAAGTTCTCCCAGAGCTGTTCTCTCAAGAGCAGTCCTTGAAAGAGCTATCTCAGCTCCACTTATCTTATGGGTGTGCAGTCTCTAATCTGGGAGAA
>NW_015168841.1:32381-35883 GCF_001447785.1 Gekko japonicus
TGGGTGACCTTGGGCCAGTCACACTCTATCCGCCTGTCCTACCTCGCAGGGTTGTTGTGAGGATAAAATGGATGAGAGGAGAATGACATGAGCCAATCTGGGTCCCTGCTGAGGAGAAAGGCAGGATATGAATGAAGGAAAGAGATAAAGAGTCAGAAAGTTAAAATATAAGTCGCTGACAATACGGATCCCGAGCACGCATGCTTGAGAGCCAGTTTGGTATAGTGGTTAAGAGCAGTGGACCCTAATCTGGAGAACAGGGTTTGATTCTCCACTCCTCCACATGAAGCCAGCTGGGTGACCTTAGGTCAGTCACAAGTTCTCCCAGAGCTGTTCTCTCAAGAGCAGTCCTTGAAAGAGCTATCTCAGCTCCACTTATCTTATGGGTGTGCAGTCTCTAATCTGGGAGAACCAAGTTTGATTCCCCACTCCTCCACTTGCACTTGCTGGATGACCATGGGTAAGCCACAGTTCTGTCAGAGCTGTTCTTGAAAGAGCAGTTCTCAAAAGAGCTCTCTCAGCCCCACCTACCTCACAGGGTGTCTGTTGTGGGGAGGGGAAGGGAAAGGGGTTTGTAAGCCGCTCTGAGACTCCTTTGGGTAGTGAAGGGCGGGGTATAAATCCAATCTCTTCTTCTTCTTCTTGTGAAGAAAGGAAGGGAAGGGGATTGTAAGCCGTTCTGAGACTCTGAGTGAAGGGCGGGGAATAAACCCAACTCTTCTTCTTACAAGCATGAGAAAATACCTTGCGGGGTCAGACCAAGCGTAATGCTCTTTACCAAGACCCCAGCAGCTAGTAAGCCCCAACCAAACAGTGGTCGTCTAGTGATGGATGAATGGCCGGCCGGCCTACTGAGAAAGCACGGTCGTCGGTTGGGGCCATTTCTGAACAAAGAGACAATTCTAATCGATGACACAGGGAGAGGCCGTCGCTCCACAGCTCTCGGGCTCTCTTCCTGACCCCGACCCCTCCGGTTTCAACAGCAGAAATCGACATGGGAAAGCTCTTCTCTCCCAGGGAAGAGGGAGCGAAGGGGAAAGAAGCTGTGCAAATTTAGTTTTCGCACGCCAGACTCTTGTTAAGTTGCAGAAAAATGATTTCAGGTGGGGAGCTGTGTCAGTCTGCAGTAAAGGTAAAGATAAAGGTTCCCTTGCTCGAAAGCCAGTCGAATCCGACTCTAGGGTTGCGGTGCTCATCTCCGTTTCAAAGCCGAAGAGCCAGCGCTGTCCGAAGACGCTTCCGTGGTCATGTGGCCGGCATGACTAAAAACCAAGGCGCACAGAACGCTGTTACCTTCCCACCAAAGTGGTCCCTATTTATCTACTTGCAATTTCTTGCTTTCGAACTGCTCGGTTGGCAGGAGCTGGAACTAGAGACGGGAGCTCACTCCATCATGCGGCACACTCGGGTCTCGAACTGCTGAACTACTGACCTTCCACAGCCTGCAGTTCAGCGTCTTAACCACCTGAGCCACCGCAGCTCCAGTCTGCAGTGGAAGGAACTAAATCCAAATCCAGCAGTACCTGAGAGACCAAGGGCCAAGGACAGGGCAGAGAGGCCGAGGCTTCCTCCGGAGGGCCAACGACAGGGCAGAGAAGACCCTCAGAAGTACAGCCCCCTGTCTCACAGAGTACCAACTACAGAGCACAGAGGCCAAGGCCTTTATAGGAACCTAAGAAAAGCCCTGCTGGATCAGACCAGAGAGGGTCCATCTAGTCCAGCCTCCTGTCTCACACAGGGGCCAACCAGTTCCTCTGGAGGGCCAGCAACAGGGCAGAGAGGCCAAGGCCTTCCCTTGATGTTGCCGCCTGGCTCTGGGATTCAGAGGTTGGCTAACTCTAAATATGGACATTCCCTTTAGTCACTGTGGCTAGCAGCCATTGAAAGACCTCTGCTCCATGAATCTGTCCAGTCCCCTTTTAAAGCTGTCCGTTTCTGTGGCCATCTGTCCTTTGTCTTTTGTTTTTGCCAAAAAAGTGTGCTTCAGAGCACGTTGGTCAGCAGCGAGACATTGCCGCCACATTTCTCAATTCCACCTGGAACTACAGGTACCCCCTCCCACCTGCCTGCAATTATAGCCCCCCCCTTCTGTTTTAACCTGCCTTCCTCCTCCACCTGAGCCGAACTTATATCCTCTCCTCTCCCTGTTATAAAAAAACTTCTCTATCTTTTCTTCCCCTCGCTCAGGCCCCCAAGGAAGGAGGGCCCACAGCCTTTCTCCAGTTCCACATTCATCGGGCATTTGAAACACACACACCCTGTACCCCCTATGTTGCCACCTCCTTTTCTCCCAGAGGGCTGCTGCGCTTTGAAGCAAGCAAGAATTCAGCGGGGTGGATTTTTCTCGCTACCCTGCATGCTGGGTGGAGGTAAGCTTCCCCTGATGAACTCATGCCTGTCATAGAACTGATAAATGCACGGGAGTGTGGGTGGGTGGTGAGTTTGGAAGTCTGGCTATTGGGAGAGAGAACAACCCTCCGGAAAGCTAACTGACAAGGAGGAGCTTGGCCTCTCGGAATAGGATACCCTGAAAAAATTGTGGGTCTCTGAGGTGCGACTGGACTCGAACCCAGCTCCCTACAACTGGATATGTGAAAATATTACAAAACCAGGAGTAAAAAGGGGCTGAGGATACCCCCAATGCTCCCTCTAGGCTGCGGAGTCCCGTGAGCAAAAATTCTACTGTGTGAGCTACCAGCATTAAAGTTGTGAGCGAGCGATTTGGCCACTGCATATATTCGTTCGCTCTGGAGCCCTCCTTCCTGAGCTGAGACCAAAATGTGTGAAGCGGAGGCTAAAAAAACTGTGAGCTAGCTCACACTAACTCAGCTTAGCAGGAACACTGCCCCCCACCTTCCCGTGCATATACAGATAATCAGAAAAGTAAGGCAGGTCTAACACTGTTATGGAATGGGGGGGGGGCGTTTTAAATAGCCAGAGAATGCCTGCTAATCTGTGTATACTTACTTGGATAAGCCACACTAGACTTGTCAACAGGAAATAACCTGGGGATCTAGAGACGGAGCCACCACCCCAAATATAGGGGGTGGTGACGGAGCCCGTGGAAGGACCTCAGTGGAGTCTAACGCCACGGAGGCTGCCCCCCAAGCAGCCATTTTGGGGGGACTTGTCTCATCCTCAAGAGATGAGCTGCAATTCCGGGAGGTCCCCAACCCTCAGCTGGAGGTTGGCAACCATGAACGCTGAACGCAGAAGGCACTGCATAGGAGTAACCTTGTTCAGGCTACAGGGTGCAAAGGCGGGCGAGGGGGGCCCTCACGAAGGACTGCACGCCAACTTCTAACTCCAGGGTACCAACCAGGGCTCCCCGGCCGGGCCCCGACCCCGCGCCTCCCGCAGCCGCTCCAAGCAGTAGGCAAGACGACGACCTTAATTCCCCGCTCTTATGTCAGGGCCGGCTCACTCACTAGGCGAACTAGGCAATCGCCTAGAGCGGGACAGCCCTTAGGGGCGCCAAACCGCACCTGGCCCCGTACTCTGG
>NW_015168841.1:35915-36533 GCF_001447785.1 Gekko japonicus
AATGTATTTTTTTTTGAACTTTGGTGGGCGCGGGGGGGGGGGGGCGCCAGAAGGGATCCTCGCCTAGGGTGCAAAATAAGCTGGGGCCGGTCCTGTCTTATGTCCCTCACTCACTCACACTCTCCCTCTCTCTCTCTTTTTTGCCCTGCTCTGGTTCAAAGCACAGGCGCCTTTCTCCCCCGCGGTCAGTTGGCAACCCCGCCCTACCTCCAGGCTGGAAGCAAGCCTTCCCCAACCCAGGGGCGCACGAGGGCGCGCGGAGCCCCACTTACCCCGCGGAGAATGCCGGCCGCTCCCGGGGGGACGGGGAGCGCTCCTCGCTGTCCTCCTCCCAAGCGCTTGTGTAACCTCGCCGCGTCCGGCCGGAGCCTCCGGTCCCTGGAGAGAGCGCCGAGGCACGCCGAGGCAGGAGCGGCGGCGGCGGCGGGCTCTCCTCCCCGCCCTGGGGGCAGCCCCAAGGCCGGGCTCCCTCCCTCCCCGGCTCCGGGCGGCCGTGCCGCAGCGGCGCGCCACAAAGCGGGCTCTTCCAGCAGGCAAGCGGGCGAGGCGAGGGATCGAGGGCGCTCAGCGCGCCCGTCTGCCGCTCCAAGCGGGCGCCGGCCAGCTCATCGCCTCGCC
>NW_015168841.1:36717-40451 GCF_001447785.1 Gekko japonicus
GACCGAGGAGCGTTTCACCTTCGTTAGCCCCGGAATCTTTTTTTTTTTGATTTTAATAAACTTGCCTCTCCTGCTCCGACAGCTTCGTTTGCGCTTGAGCCCCGGCACCTATTTTCCCCACAGGAACCACGCGTATGCCGTAACGGTGGAGTGTTTCCCCTTCGTTAGCCCAGGAATCTTTTTTTTTTTAATTATTTTAATAAACTTGCCTCTCGTGCTCCGACAGCTTCGTTTGCCCTTGAGCCCCGGCACCTATTTTCCCCACAGGAACCACGCGTATGCCGTAACGGTGGAGTGTTTCACCTTCGTTAGCCCAGGAATCTTTTTTTTTTTAATTATTTTAATAAACTTGCCTCTCGTGCTCCGACAGCTTCGTTTGCGCTTGAGCCCCGGCACCTATTTTCCCCACAGGAACCACGCGTGCGTATGCCGTAAGGGTGGAGTGCTTCACCTTCGTTAGCCCAGGAATCTTTTTTAATTATCTTAATAAACTTGCCGCTCGTGCTCCGACAGCTTCGTTTGCCCTTGAGCCCCGGCACCTATTTTCCCCACAGGAACCACGCGCGCACATGCAGTAACGGTGGAGTACTTCACCTTCGTTAGCCCAGGGATCTTTTTTTAAAGTAGCCTCCCCTGCTCTTATGGCTTCATTTGCGCCCCTGCACCTATTTTTCCAACAAGACCCACAGGCTCGCATGCAGCGATGGAGGAGTGTTTCACCTTCTTTAGGCCCGGAATCTTTTTTTAAGTATCCTCCAGTGCTCTTCCCACTTCAGTGGGAAGGTAACAGCGTTCTGTGCACCTTGGTGTTTAGTCATGCCAGCCACCTGACCACAGAAATGTCTTCGGACAGCGCTGGCTCTTCGGCTTTGAAACAGAGATGAGCACCGCAACCCTAGAGTCGGCTTTCGAGCAAGGGAACCTTTACCTTTTTAGTGCTCTTATAGCTTCATTTGAACCCCGGCACCTATTTTTCCAACAACACCCACATAGGAGAAGACACTGATGGATGAATGTTTCACTTTTGCTAGCCCTGGAATCATTTTTTTTTTTAAAGAAAAACCTTGCCTCTCATGCTCCGGCAGCTTCATTTGCACCCCGGCACCTATTTTCCCAGCAAGACCCACACATGCATCAATGGAGGAATGTTTCACCTTGGTTAGCCCCGGAATCTTTGTTTTTTAAGTAGCTTCCCGTGCTCCGACTGCTTCATTTGAGCCCCGGCACCTATTTTCCAACAAGTCCTCCCACACACATCAAGGGAGGAGTGTTTCACCTTCGTTGGCCGGAATATTTTTTTAAAAAATAGCCTCCCCTGCTCTTATTGCTTCATATGAACCCCAGCACCTATTTTTCCAGCAAGACCCACACAGAGACATGCATCGACAGAGGAGTGTTTCACCTTTCGTTAGCCCTGGAATTTTTTTTTTTTTTTAAAGTAGCCTCCCGTGCTCTTATGGCTTCATTTGAGCCCCGGCACATATTTTCCCAACAAGACCAGCATGCACCTGTTTCACCTTCATTAGCCCTGGAATCTTTTTAAAATAGCCTCCCGTGCTCTTATAGCTTCATTTGAACCCCGGTACCTATTTTTCCAACAAGACACACATACACATTGATGGAGGACTATTTCACCTTGGTTAACCCCGTGATCTTTTTTTTTAAAAATGTTGCCTCTTTTGCTCCTATAGCTTCATTTGAACCCAGGGCTCAGCCTGCTGGGTGGCCTTGGGCCCTGTTACACCCTTTCGGCCTGACCTACCTCACAGGGTTCTTGTGAAGGTCAGTGCCAGCTGCTTTGGGATCTCTGTTGAAGAGAAAGGTAGGATGTAAATTATGGAAATAAAACAAATACGTGTATCTAGGAAAGTAGAGACATCACCCTGCCAACAAAAGTCCGCACGGTCAAAGCAATGGTATTCCCAGTAGTCGTGTATGGCTGCGAGAGTTGGACTATAAGGAAGGCTGAGCGCCGAAGAATAGATTCTTTTGAACTGTGGTGCTGGAGAAGACTCTTGAGAGTCCCTTGGACAGCAAGGAGATCCAATCAGTCAATCCTAAAAGAAATCAACCCTGACTGTTCCCTGGAAGGCCAGATAATGAAACTGAAGCTCAAATCCTTTGGCCACCCAATGAGAAGGGAGCCCTCCCTGGAGAAGACCCTGATGCTGGGAAAGATTGAAGGTCAGAGAAGACGGGGACGGCAAAGGATGAGATGGTTAGACAGTGTCATCGATGCAACGAACATGAAGTTGAGCCAACTTCAGAGGACGGCGGAAGACAGGAGGGCCTGGCATGATCTGGTCCATGGGGTCGCGGAGAGTCGGACTCGACTGTGCGACTGAGCAACAAAAAGATTGTCCGAGTCGAAGCCACCTAGCGCCGACACGAGCCCAGGGCAACCCCAAATGCTGCTTCGGTCCCCAAATCCATTCAGCCAACACAGGACTAATACTGGATCTGCTACTGTCAGCTGTATCACCTTGGGAGCCTCCACTCACTCATCCTTCGATGTGATATGTGTCACCCTGCGTCAACAATGCTGTTCTGCTCTCTGTATAGAACAAACAGTACAGTCCCCATGCAAAAGAACGAACACGCACCAGTCTGATGTAAAAATGACAAAGCTCAGAAACCGGAGAGCTAATGTTTCCGTCTTTCACAATCCTCTGGTGCTTCCCAGAAAGTCGCAACTATTGCACACACACACACCAAAAAAAGCCTCTGCGAGGGAGGTTCCAACATGAAAGTGCAGAACTAGACGTTATCAGCAAAAGTGATTCACTTGGGACTTAACAGAGACGGTGGGTTCCTTTCCAGCATAGCTAGAAAAACAGTCTTATCTATAACTGCCGGCTGTTGCTAGGAAGCTCTGTTCTTATCTCGTACGCCTTTGGAGCTTGGCCCACAGATATCACAGACTCACTTGTTGGATGTCTGGCATTCCATGGCTTAAGTCAACACCAGCCTTTCTGACCCAAGCCTGTAAAAACTCCCACTGAGACAATATCTCTGTTGGACACTGACCCCTCTCACCAGTCAGCCGCAGCCAGTTCTGTCCAGGGCACTGATATTCCCAGCCCTGCTTTCAGGGAGGGGCCGTGGCTCAGTGGTAGAGCCTCTACTTGGCATGCAGAAGGTCCCAGCTTCAACCCCTGGAATCTCCAGTTAAAAAGGACCAGGCAGTGGGTGATGTGAAAGACCTCAGCCAGAGACCCTGGAGAGTCATGTGGAGAGGCCATGGTGTTGGGTGTTACAAGTCAAAACACTTCAGTTTTACAGGGTTAATGATGTTTGTTATGATCAACAGGAAGTCACACGTTTGTTTGTAACCAATCTGTTTAGACAATAGACTGCCAGGGAACTTTGGAGCTAACTTGCTAGTCTGATTGGAAACCAATGTGTCAAGTATTTAGCATATTGGCATCTCTTTCCCCTCTTTGTTCTGACTAAGGAAGAAGACGCCGGCCATTCCCGTTTTGATTTTTAGCTGTAGGGATGTAGGCATATCAAAAAGGTAAAGGTTCCCTTGCTCGAAAGCCAGTCGAGTCCGACTCTAGGGTTGCGGTGCTCATCTCCATTTCAAAGCTGAAGAGCCAGCGCTGTCCGAAGACGTTTCCGTGGTCATGTGGCCGGCATGACTAAACACCGAGGCGCACGGGACGCTGTTCCCTTCCCACCGAAGTGGTCCCTATTCATCTACTTGCAATTTCTTGCTTTCGAACTGCTAGGTT
>NW_015168841.1:40986-42209 GCF_001447785.1 Gekko japonicus
GGAGGCGTGCCTCTCTTCGGCCAAACCCGCGGCGGGATCCGCTCCTCCACCCCTGCGGCCCCTGGCCTCCTCGTCAGGGGGCGAGGAAAGAAGAAGAAGAAGAGGGCGGGGGGGGAGGCCCGGCGCTCTAGGCGAATGCCTAGTTTGCCTAGTGGGTGAACCGGCCCTGCCTAGAGAACAGCTGCCAGTCTGAATAGACAAGACTGACCTTGGTGGGCAGAGGGACAATCTGATCCAGTAAAAGGCAGGTTCGGGTCTTCAAATAAAGCAGTTCTTCAATGCTGGAAAAGATGTGGAGAAGTGGGAACATTTGCCCACTGTTGGTGGCAGTGTAGAAGCGTCAGATCTTTCTGGCAAGACGTTCTAAACGAAATAAAACGAATCACAGGTTACGAAGTGCCATTCGACCCAACTCTAATCTTTTTGGGCATCTGGGAATCAAAAAACATACCAACGTTCAGTCGCGATTTGGTCACTAGCCTCATGTTTTTGTTTGTCAGTCGCACAGTCGAGTCCGACTCTTTGCGACCCCATGGACCAGATCACTCCAGGCCCTCCTGTCTTCCGCCGTCCTCTGAAGTTGGCTCAATTTCATGTTCGTTGCATCTATGACACTGTCTAACCGTCTCATCCTTTGCCGTCCCCGTCTTCTTTGACCTTCAATCTTTCCCAGCATCAGGGTCTTCTCCAGTGAGGGCTCCCTTCTCATTTGGTGGCCTCATAGTGGCTGCTAAAACATCGATAGCCTCTAAATGGAAATCAGGCAAGGCTCCAACACGTACCAACTGGCTAAACAAAGTTTGGGATCACCTTATTTTAGGAAAAAATCACTGACCGTTAACTTCAATCAGACATCAGTCCTAAATCATCCAATTTTACGGAGAAATGGACCCCATTCGTGGAATATATCTCAGCTTCCGATTCTCAACCCCAAATCTCTTTATACTTATAATTACTAGTCTACTAAACTTTACCTCTTTGACCATACTGCAATGCCTAGTTGTGACATTGTGATGATATAATTAAATGGGACACACGCTGCTACTTCTTTGCATTAGCTCATTTTTATATTTACCTAAACACAAGGGTTATAGGTACTAAATTGAGCTTGTTGACGACAAAGTAAAACTAGTAAAGGTAAAGGTTCCCTTGCTCGAAAGCCAGTCGAGTCCGACTCTAGGGTTGCGGTGCTCATCTCCGTTTCAAAGCCGAAGAGCCAGCGC
>NW_015168841.1:42343-42595 GCF_001447785.1 Gekko japonicus
TCTGCAGAGCAGTGAAGACAGGCCGGGGAAAGTGGACGCTGGCACCAGGAATGAGGGAGGCAGGCAACGAGGAGCCACAGCAGGCGGCGTGGAGTCACCGGCTACTGGGCTGAGGGCAGAAACAGGGGAGAGCCAAGGATTGGGGAGGGGCCCATAAAAACCACGGGGGGGCGGGCCCCATGGGCCCCGCGGTAGCTACTGGCCTGAGAGAGCAACACATGGCCAGTGGCAGAGCCTCTGCTTTTCATGCAG
>NW_015168842.1:0-2219 GCF_001447785.1 Gekko japonicus
CGTTGTTTTACTAATTATCAACAGAATGTGCTGTTGATAATTATCAACAGCTGTGCTGGTCTGTGGTAGAGCAAGTGGAATACAGTTGTCAGATGTTGTCAGATGTCCCCTTTTTAGAGGTCATGTCCTCTTCTTTTCGGTGTCCGTCCTCTTTGGGGCTCTTCTTTAAAAAAACTGATGAAAATGTCCCCTTTTGGGGTTGGAAGGTTAGGAATATTCCTTTTGTTGTTCAGTCACACAGTCGAGTCCGACTCTTCGCGACCCCATGGACAAGATCCCGCCAGGCCCTCCTGTCTTCCGCCATCCTCTGAATATTCCTATTTAGTCGTAATTATCACAGTTTGGTGTAGTGGTGAAGTGCGCCTGGTGAGACACCCTGTGAGGAAGGGGGGAGAGCTCTCAAGGACTGCCCTTGAGAGAACAGCTCTGAGGGAACTTGTGACTGACCCAAGGTCACCCCAGCAGCTGCATGTGGAGGAAGAGAAGAAGAGATTGGATTTACACCCTTCCCTTCAGTACCCGAGGGAGTCTCAGAGTGGCTTACAATCTCCTTCCCCTCCCCATCACAGACACCCTGTGAGGTAGGTGGGCCTGAGAGAGCTCTCTCGAGGACTGCCCTTGAGAGAACAGCTCTGAGGGAACTTGTGACTGACCCAAAGTCACACCAGCAGCTGCATGTGGAGGAGTGGGGATTCCGACCCGGTTCTCCAAGATTATAGTCCGCGCTCCGAACCACGACACCAAACTGGGGAAGAGCTGAAAATCTGTAGTGGGAGGAGGGGATTGGCAAAAATCACACACACACACCCCCGACACACACTTGCACCCACACTCGTCGTGAAATGACTCCTGACCAGCCTGGCTTTCTTCTCCTCCCCGCAGGATTCTGGAGATAAAGCCAGCCCTTTCCTGAACATCTACTGCGATTACGAACCAGGCTCAGAATATAACCTGGACTCCATCGCCCGTAAGTGTTGAAGGCCCGCCTTTGCCCTCTGGCCCCGTCCTTTGGGCCCTCGGCTGCTTCCAGTCTTTTAGGCGGCCCCAGCCTTTGGACAGCGAAAGGCTCCAGAAGCGAGTCGGAACGTTTTGCTGTTTTATTTTTCACGTTTAGATCACCTGCTTTGCCAAGACCCGGGGCAGAGAGATCCTGTTCACAGTGCAGTAGGGCTAAGATAGACGGCCCAGGCTAGCCCGATTTCGTCCGGTCTGGGAAGCTAAGCAGGGTCGGCCTTGGTTAGTATTTGGGTGGGAGACCACCAAGGAATACCAAGGGTGCTACGCAGAGGCAGGCGATGGCAAAAACCACCTCTGAACATCTCTTTCCTGCAGGGTTTATTTGGTAGAAAAAGCTCGGCAGGAACTCATTAGCCTAATAGGCCACACCCAGCCGCAGAAACTCATTAGCATATTAGGCCACACCCCGGACAGCAGAACTCATTAGCATATTAGGCCACACCCACCTTTTGCTTCTTATTCTGTTGACCTTGTTTGTAGTCAAAACCCAGGGCTTTTTTTTTGAAGCAGGAGCTCCTTTGCATGTTAGGCTACACACCCCTAACGAGTTTCTGCTGTTGGGTGTGGCCTGTTATGCTAATGAGTTCCTGCTGGGCGTGGCCAACTCGGGAGCCTCCGTTCCTGTGCGTTCCTGCCCAAAAATAGCCCTGCTTTCCTGGCCTGGATGGCCCAGGGGGTGTGATCTCATCAGACCTTGGAAGCTAAGAAGGGTCGGCCCTGGTGAGTATTTCGATGGGTGATGTTGAGGTGAAGAGCAGCTCTGCCCCCATGGAGTTGGCAGAACTGAAGGTTTCGCCCACTCCCTGCTTTACTGGCCTTTCTCTGAAATCCCCAAAAGAGGCAGCGGTAGGTGGGGTAGGCCGGTCGTCCACTCAGTGGCATTAGTGAGCAGGAGGCTTAGAGCAGATCGAAGGAAGTCCTCCTTCACCCAAAGGGTCATGAACACGTGGGATTCACTGCCGCAGGAAGTGGCGGCGGCTACGAGCACGGACAGCTTCAAGAGGGGACTGGAGAAGCGTACAGAGCAGAGGTCCATGAGTGGCTATTGGCCCCAAGGTATAGACGGAATACTATGTCTGGGGCAATGATGCTCTGTCTTCTTCGTGCTTGGGGGGCCACAGTGGGAGGGCTTCTAAAGTTCTGGCCCTGCTGGTGGACCTCCTGATGGCACCTGGGTTTTGGCCACTGTGTGACACAGAGTG
>NW_015168842.1:2462-7795 GCF_001447785.1 Gekko japonicus
CTCGGTCTGGGGCAAGTGATGCTCTGTCTTATTGGTGTTTGTGGGGGGCAACAGTGGGAGGGCTTCTGGAGTTCTGGCCCCACTGGTGGACCTCCTGATAGCACCTGGGTTTTGTCCACTGTGTGACACAGAGCGTTGGACTGGGTGGGCCATTGGCCTGATCCAACATGGCTTCTCTTATGTTCTTTTGTCTGGGGCAGGGATGCTCTGTCTTCTTGGTGCTTGTGGGGGCAGGAGTGGGAGGGCTTCTGGAGTTCTGGTCCCGCTGGTGGACCTCCTGATAGCACCTGGTATTTTTGGCCACTGTGTGACACAGAGTGTCGGACTGGATCGGCCATTGGCCTGATCCAACATTGGCTTCTCTTATGTTCTTATGTCTGGGGCAAGTGATGCTCTGTCTTCTTGGTGCTTGGGGGGGCAACAGCAGGAGGGCTTCTGGAGTTCTGGTCCCGCTGGTGGACCTCCTGATGGCACCTGATATTTTTGGCCACTGTGTGACAGAGTGTTGACTAGATGGGCCATTGGCCTGATCAAACATTGGCTTCTCTTATGTCCTTATGTCTGGGGCAAGTGATGCTCTGTCTTCTTGGTGCTTGGTGCTTGTCCTGGCCCCACTGGTGGACCTCCTGATGGCACCTGGTGTTTTTGGCCACTGTGTGACCCAGAGTGTTGGACTGGGTGGGCCACTGGCCTGATCCAACATGGCTTCTCTTATGTTCTTATGTCTGGGGCAGGGATGCTCTGTATTCTTGGTGCTTGGGGGTGTCAACAGTGGGAGGGCTTCTAGTGTCCTGGCCCCACTGCTGGACCTCCTGATGGCACCTGGTATTTTTGGCCACTGTGTGACACAGAGTGCTGGAGTGGATCGGCCATTGGCCTGATCCAACATTGGCTTCTCTCATGTTCTTAAATTTAAGTTAGAGTCTGAGGGTGGGCTGGATGAGATCGGTTGAGGTGAGGAGCCTGAGACGCCGTGGTTCTGCCAGCCTCCGATTGTGAGCAATGAGCCACTCCGGGCATCGAAGGAAATGGATGGCGGTCTGTCGCTTGTCTTAAACAAATCCTGGCTGATAGATTGGGTCGGTCTGTAGGCCTATATTGCCATGTGATGAAGAATGATTGGATCCGTCAGCATCATGGAAGGACTGGAGCACATTCTCTTCTGCTCTTGGTGAGGAAAGGGACGTGGTTTCTCGTTTGTTTCAGAAGCCCTTCTTTCTTTCTCTCCAGAGAGCTGCTTGAACTTGGAGCTCCAGTTTACCCCATTCCAGCTCTACCACGCGGAGTAGGTATATACAGTCTCCCCCCCCCCCCCCCCCTCCACACACCCAAAACATGAAATCGTTACACCCCCCTTTTCCGTAGAAGCCTGATAACGTTTCTGCCTTCCTGGATTTTGCCTTTCCTTGATTTGAATCCGCACGATCGGAACTCTTCTGCTCTGACATCCGTCTGCGGCAGAAGAGAGCCAGTTTGGTGCAGTGGTTAAGTGCGCGGACTCTAATCTGGGAGAACCGGGTTTGATCCCCCACTCCTCTGTTTGCACCTGGCTGGATGACCTTGGGCAAGCCGTAGCTCTGATAAGAGCTGTCCTTGAAAAAGAGCAGTTGCTGTCAGAGCTCTTTCAGCCCCACCCACCTCACAGGTTGTCTGTTGTGGGGAGGGGAAGGGAAAAGGAGTTTGTAAGCTGCTCTGAGACTCCTTTGGGTAGTGAAGGGCGGGGTATAAATCCAATCTCCTCCTCTTCTTCTTCTTCCCCCCTGTCTGCGAAACAGCCGGCAGTCTGTAATAGGGGAATGATTTAAGTCTAAGGATTATTACTCACCATCTGATTTTTAATGTAATTTAATACATTCAATCGTTTTATTTGGTGATTGTTTTTAATATTATGTACCTCGCCCAGAGCCCTATGATAGTAGGGATTGGGCAGTTCACAGATCTAATAGAGAGCCAGTTTGGTGTCGTGGTTCAGTGCGCGGACTCTAATCTGGGAGAACCGGGTTTGATTCCCCACAGAGAGAGAGAGCGAGCACAAAGGGAAGGAATGGGCCAGGCTAAAACTACAGCTCGCCACACTTCTGAAAGTCTGGGCAGCGTCTCTGGCTCGCGGCAGGGTGACCCCGCCGGAGCGTGGGAGAATACCCAGGAGGCTTTGCTCTTTGCACTGCTGCTCGTGACGAATTCTGCCCTGAGCTTTCTGCTGGCGCTTGAAGAGGGAGAAGCGGCCAACTGTGTCTGTCGCCCCAGGGTGAACGAAGACAGAGTTCGCTCGCTCGCTCGCTCTTGAAGCACTGCTCGCCATGCAAGGCAGGTCTCTGCGTGCGGAAAGACCGAATGGCTCACAGAGTCCGGGGCTTTCTGCCACTGGAAGATCAGAGCAGATGGCCCCCACAGGCTGTAAGAATGAGGAAGCAGTGGCCGTACCATATCACAGGGAACGGCAGGGTCTTGGCAGTTTAGGAGGAACTGTGGCTCATCATTTTGGTGTAGCGGTTAAGTGCGCGGACTCTAATCTGGGAGAGCCGGGTTTGATTCCCCCACTCCTCCCCTTGCACCTGCTGGATGACCTTGGTCAAGCCGGAGTTCTGATAAGAGCTGTTCTTGAAGAAAGAGCCGTTTCTGTCAGAGCTCTCTCAGCCCCACCCATCTCACAGGGTGTCTGTCGTGGAGAGGGGGAGGGAAAGGAGTTTGTAAGCCACTCTGAGACTCCTTTGGGTAGTGAAGGGTGGGGTATAAACCCGATCTCTTCTTCTCTTCTGCGGGGAGTCACAGGGAAAGAAGAATCCCAGAATCAAACCCTACGTGCAGTCTGGGTCTGGGATCCTAAACTTTGCAGACCTCTGGGGAATTTATTCCCAGTACTGTTAGCCACTGAGGTATCCGGCTTTGATCAAAGCTGTATGTTTTGCAGATTCCAGTGTGGTTTTAATTGTATTGTATTTTATATTGTTGTGTATATTTACACCGTTGGAACCCTCCCTGAGCCCGTCGAGGGGAGGCTGGGCTCAGGATCCAAATAAATAAATAAAATAGTATACACTTAAAACAATGAATCACCAAAACGTTTTTTTTTTGTTTTTTTAAACCGATTCTGAAAGCACACCTCCTTTGCTATTCATCTGGGAAACTCTCCCGACGCCTTTCCAGGAATCCCCACTCCTCCACGTGCAGCTTGCTGGTGTGACCTTGGGTCAGTCACAAGTTCTGTCAGAGCTGTTCTCTCCAGGGCAGTCCTCGAAAGAGCTCTCTCAGCCCCGCCTGCCTCGCAGGGTGTCTGTTGTGGGGAGGGGGAAGGGAAAGCGGCCTCGACTATCCGTGTGTTCAGACAGTCAGCGGAAAAACCCAGTAGGAGTCTACGACGGCCTTGAATCGTGCAAGGCAGGTCCTCGATAGCTCCAGCCACACCTGACGCCAAACGGTCCTCCTTCCTTGGAGCTGTGAACCAGAAGGGACCAAACGTGGGCCGAAGCCACCTCTGTCCTGCACAGCAGCTGTTGCTGCTGAACGTCCGATCTGCGTCACTTATTGGGGGGGGGGTGATTGCAGAATTGGGGGTATTTTCTGTCCCAGGACGGCCCACAAACGTAGTCTTGCCGACGCCTTTATTCCCCTTCACCGTTTTCCTCTCCGCCTTGCAGAGTCCAGGTTGCTGGCCAGCCGGAGACGGTCTTCTTGCTGAGCGGGAACGATCCCGCGATCCACCTGTACAAAGAGGTGAGACCGTCAGGAGACGTTGCCTCTCTGGCCTCCCTCTTCTCTCTCTCTCTCTCACCTGCCTGATTGGTGCTCCTTCCATCTTGAGGCCTTCAAAGCAATCGTCCCCTCTCCTTCCTTGCAGAACGAAGAGCTGCACCAGTTCGAGGAGCAGCCGGTGGAGGATCTCTTTCCCGAACTCAAAGAGCTTCCGAGCAAGTAAGCGACACACACACACACACCCCTCGACATCTGGGCAGGGAGAGCCGGGAAAGGTGCGACGGGGTGGGGTGGGGGTGTCGTGGTCCCCCCGATATGAATGAATGAATTTTATTGTTACGGCACCCAGCCAGCAAATCCCCCCGATATGCCGTGAGTGTCTGTGGCATACAAAGGCTTCCTTGCACTTGCAGAGTGTTGGTTTTGCGTCTCCCGTACCCCCAAATCGCCCTGACCTGGGTGGCCCAAGCTGGCCCGATCTCATCAGATCTTGGAAGCTTAGTAGGGTTAGGTTTGGGTGGGAGACCAGCAAGGAATACCAGGGTTGCTGCACGGAGGCAGGCAACGGGCAAACCACCTCTTCTCCCCCCCCCCCAGCTTGGTTTGTCTGTTTTTTTTTCTAGTTCTTCTAATGAATTCCAAAACTGTCAAACGTCTACACGTACACATGCAATATAAATATAACATTATAAAAGTGTTGTCTTAAAAATTTAAAAACGACAAGCCGGCATTTCCTCCCTGCATACTTTACCACTTACCCAAAGCTCTTATATCAGTATCTGCAGGGGTCGTTTCGTAGAAAAAGAGCTAGGGGAACTCATTAGCATAACTCATTAGCATATGCCACCCCCCCTGACATCACCGGAAGGGTGTCATAAGGCCACACCCCCTGACATCACCGGACGTGTGTCATAAGGCCACACACCCCGCTCCCAACGGTCCCGGCCGCCGCCGCCGGCCTTGCAGCTCCACTGCCGAGCCCCATGAGGGGCCCGGCGGTGGACCTGCAAGGCCGGTGGGAGTGCAAGGAAGCCCCGCGAAGGCCCTCCCTGGCCCCAGGCAGGCAGGGGTGGGGAGAGGCAGGGAGGAAGCAACTTACCCTCCCTCTTCTCCTGCCTCCTCCTGGCTGAATGAGGGCCGGAAGCGGGGTGGCCAGAAGCAGGGGGCGGGGCTTCGTCATGTGCCCCGCCCCCTGTACCTCACCCGGGGGGACTGCGATCCCCCGCGATCCCCCCCGAAATGACCTCTGAGTATCTGTAGTTCTTGGATGGTAAAAACAGGCAGGCGTCCCATTCATGTCCTATTCCTAGAGTTTTGCATCCATCCTTCATGGATAATTATAAGTACCAGATAGCTCATTCTCAAACAGAGGAACAGTTTTCAAGTGTGAAGGCAGATTTCACCTTGCTGTTCTAAATAGTCCAAAATAGGGTACCAAATACTCATGTCTACCTAAACATCTGTCGTTTAAAGAGTCCATTGTCTTTTCCAGTAATGAGGGATAGTTGTTTTGGCTAGGCAAACCACTGCGGATTGTCTCTGCCCTCACCTGGACGCCCCAGGCTTGTCCGATCTCATCAGATGGCAGAAGCTCATCAGCAGGGGTCATTTCGTAGAAAAAGAGGTGCAGGAGCTCATTA
>NW_015168842.1:8002-10831 GCF_001447785.1 Gekko japonicus
GAAATCGGGGGGGGGGGGAGGAACGTGCAGATCTGCCCTCACAGAGGAGGGAGAGCTTGTACCTGAATAAAACTTGATCTTAAAGGTTCCACTGGACTGTTTTGGGCCGTGGGGCCGTGGGGGGAGGGCTCTGCAACTTACCTGGCTGCTTCTTGCTCTGACTGAGGGCTGCTGGGAGCAGGGGGCGGGGCTTGTTGCGTGTGGCCGCCCCCCCTGGGCTCTTTACTGCCGGAGCGCCGCTCCTGTGCGCTCCCGCAGGAAACGACCCCTGCTCATCAGGGTCAGCCCTGGTTCATACTTGGGTGGGAGACCACCAAGGAAGTCCAGGGTTGCTACGCAGAGACAGGCAACGGCAAACCGCCTCTGAACGGCTCTTGGCTTGGAAACCTGAAAGGGTTGCGCCCTGACCTGGGTAGGCCAGGCCAGCCCGATCCCGTCAGATCTCGGAAGCTCAGCAGGGTCGACTCTGGCAAGTCCTTGGAGGGGAGACCTCCTTGGAATACCAGCAGTCGGGAGGCAGGGGCAGGCTGTATTCGGCCACCTCTCTGAATATCCTCCAGGCCCCCAGTGAGGATTAGTCACCAGAGGTCGGCATGACACACACAGATGAAAAATAGAAAAAAATGCAAGAAAGAAAGAAAGAAAACCCTACATAAATTGGCTGCAACCTGATGACACTTTTCACCCCCGCCCCGAGAAACAGCTCCCCGGTCCTGTGCCTTCCCCTCTGCCTGCCTGTCTCGCTCAGGAAGCCGCTCCAAGTCATCCCCTTCCATTCCTTCTCTCCCCACCCCCCCTCAGCGTACTGTGGTTGGACGTGTTCAACATTCCGGACTCGGGGCAACGCCTCACGGCCTTTGGCTGCCAGAGTGGCTACATCCAAGTGGCCCACGTCGATCCGGCCAGCAGAGGTGAGACCGTCTGGAAGCCCCCAGGCCGGAGCCCTTTGCATGTGGCCTGGCGGGGAGACCCACCCGTGCGTCTGCGGCAGCCTTCTACGAAGGGCATGGAAGCCTGGTGTAGCGGTCGGAGCTTTTGGATCGGGGAGTCTTGAACGTACATCTTCACTTTCCCCTGGAGCTCACTTTGGGACGGGCCCTTCTTTCTCGCCTCACAGCTTTTCTTGTTTTACTTACGTAAAAGATTTATTATTATTTTATTTTTCATTTAGAGAGATTGGGAAACGATTGTAGTGATTCCCCCGCCCTTCACTACCCAAAGCAGTCTCTCTCAGAGCGGCTTACAGTCTCCTTTGCCTTCCCCTCCCCGCAACAGGCACCCTGTGAGGTTGGTGGGGCTGAGAGAGCTCTCTTGAGGGCTGTCCTTGAGAGAACAGCTCTGAGAGAACTTGTGACTGACCCAAGGTCACACCAGCAGCTGCATGTGGAGGAAGAGAAGAAGAGATTGGATTTATACCCCGCCCTTCACTACCCAAAGGAGTCTCTCTCAGAGCAGCTTACAATTTCCTTTCCCTTCCCCTCCCCACAACAGACACCCTGTGAGGTAGGTGGGGCTGAGAGAGCTCTCTCGAGGACTGCTTCTGAGAAAACAGCTCTCTAAAACGTCTTATGATGTCTCACTTCTGTAATGTTTTTTGGTAACCTGGGATTGTCTTTTTTGATTTTGTATGCTGTCCGATGGGTCTCTGACCATAATAAATGAATGGTAGAGGACAGCTCTGAGAGAACTTGTGGCTGACCCAAGGTCACACCGGCAGCTGCATGGGGAGGCGTGGGGGAATCAAACCCGGTTCTCCCAGATTAGAGGCCGTGCTCCTAACCACTACACCAAACTGTCTCTCTATTTTTTATTATTTATTTGAAACATTTGTTTAAAACATTGTTTAAAAACCTTTATTATTAGTATTTAATTCCACCTTCTAGGCGTTCAAGGCAGCTTACAATGTAAATAATGATCAAACCCAATACTTCCATAAAACCTACGAGTTGAAATCAATACTCTAAAGCAGCAGGTGGGGCGGGGGGAACTAATCAAGTGTCAGAGAAGAGCGAGAGCCCCGGAACACCCTGAAGACTAACAAAATTTGCGGCAGGGTAGTCGCTTTCGGGAGTCACACTGCTCACTGCTTCTGCCTCTGAAGAAGTGAGCAGTGACTCCTGAAAGCTCCTCTCCTGCCAACGTATTGTGCTGGTCTTGAAGGTGCTCCTGGACTCTTGCTCTTTTCCACTGCGACAGGCAGACGAACACGGCCACCCACCTTGTTCCATCCTAGTCAAATGTTGTCCTGGGTAAAACCACCTTCAGCCGCTTCCTAAAGCCCAAGAGTGAGTGGTCCAGGCCAGTGTTCCCTCTAAGCACTCTTTGGTCAGTGGGGCAGTCAGGGGGGGCCTCTCCCTCTGGTCTTAATTCCCCGGGGAAGGAACGGATTACGAGGAGACAGTCCTTCGGACACACACACCCCTCCTCCCACGCCCTGTAAGGCTTTAAAGTTCAGTCTGGTGTCGTGGTCAAGTGCGCAGACTCTAATCTTGGAGAACCGGGTTTGATTCCCCCATGCCTCCAGACGGAGCCAGCTGGCATGACCTTGGGTCAGTCACAAGTTCTCTCAGAGCTGTTCTCTCAGGAGGAGTCCTCGAGAGAGCTCTTTCAGGCCCACCTACCTCACAGGGTGTCTGTTGCGGGGAGGGAGAGGGAAAGGAGATTGTAAGCCACTCTGAGACTCCTTTGGGTAGTGAAGGGTGGGGGTGTAAATGCAATCTCTTCTCCTCCTCCTCCTCCTCTTCTTCTTCCCTTCCCCACTCCTCCACTTGCACCTGCTGGATGACCTTGGGCAAGCCGTAGTTCTGATAAGAGCTGTCCTGGAAAAAG
>NW_015168842.1:10893-12139 GCF_001447785.1 Gekko japonicus
TCCTCCTCCTCCTCCTCTTCTTCCTCTTCCTCCTCCTCCTCCTCCTCTTCTTCTTCTTCCTCTTTCTCTTCTTCCTCTTCTTTCTCCTCCTCCTCTTCTTCTTCCTCCTCCTCCTCTTCCTCCTCCTCTTGCACCTGGCTGGATGACCTTGGGCAAGCCGTAGTTCTGATAAGAGCTGTCCTTGAAAAAAGAGCAGTTTCTGTCAAGAGCTCTCTCAGCCCCACCCACCTCACAGGGCGTCTGTTGTGGGGAGGGGAAGGGAAAGGAGACTGTAAGCCGCTCTGAGACTCCTTTCGGTACTGAAGGGCAGGGGTATAAATCCAATCTCTTCTTCTTCTTCTTCTTCTTCTTCTTCTTCTTCTTTTTCCTCCTCTTCCTCCTCCTCTTCCTCCTCTTCCTCCTCTTCTTCCTCCTCCTCTTCTTCTTTTTCCTCCTCCTCTTCCTCCTCCTCCTCTTCTTCAAAACCAACACCTTGAATTTGGCTCGGAAGTGGACGGGAAGCCTGTGCCATGGCTGTCTGATTGGGGCTACACACACGATCCCGCTAATTGGCCCCGACAGCTACTCTGGCAGCCGTGTCCTTCACCAGCTGCAGCCTCCGAACGCTCTTGTTCCGGAGGAGCGGAGGAACCGTGCAAGACACACGGCCTGGGCCGCCCTTGAGAGGAGGGAGGGAAATGCAGTTGCCACCGATCCGTGCTTTTTCTGGAGGCACTGTGGAGATGGCGGGAACTCAGTCCCTCTCCCCCCCGTTCCCTTCCCTGTGCTAGAGGTGCTGCAGAGCTGGAGCCTCCTGCAGGATGGGCCCATCTCCAGAGTCCTGGTGTTCGCCTTGCCGGCTCCCGGCTGCACGGACAACCCCGCGGGGACCACGACGACGAATGGTAAGAGACGAGACACAAACGTGAGGCTTCCCTCCTGCATCTCATGACACCCAGCAGCTTGAAAGCTGTCGGGGACGAGGGTCGTTATCTCTGTTGTCCTTCCGGGGTGACCAATGTGCTATGAAGCAGGGTATAAATGAGACAGGGCTGTGGCTTCAGTGGCAGAGCCTCTGCTCGGCATGCGGAAGGTCCCCGGTTCAGTCCCAGCATCTCCAGTTGAAAAAGGGCCTGCTAGGAGGTAATGTGAAAGACCTCCGCCTGAAACCCTGGAGAGAGCAGCTGCCAGTCTGAGTAGACAATACCTGAGACCCTGGAGAGAGCTAATACCTGTGAGCCTAGAGAAAGCAGGTGCCGGTCTAAGT
>NW_015168842.1:13414-27648 GCF_001447785.1 Gekko japonicus
GTCTGAGTAGACAATACCTGAGACCCTGGAGAGAGCAGCTGCCGGTCTGAGTAGACAATACCTGAGACCCTGGAGAGAGCAGCTGCCGGTCTGAGTAGACAATACCTGAGACCCTGGAGAGAGCAGCTGCCGGTCTGAGTAGACAATACCTGAGACCCTGGAGAGAGCAGCTGCCGGTCTGAGTAGACAATACCTGAGACCCTGGAGAGAGCAGCTGCCGGTCTGAGTAGACAATACCTGAGACCCTGGAGAGAGCAGCTGCCGGTCTGAGTAGACAATACCTGAGACCCTGGAGAGAGCAGCTGCCGGTCTGAGTAGACAATACCTGAGACCCTGGAGAGAGCAGCTGCCGGTCTGAGTAGACAATACCTGAGACCCTGGAGAGAGCAGCTGCCGGTCTGAGTAGACAATACCTGAGACCCTGGAGAGAGCAGCTGCCGATCTGAGTAGACAAGACTGGCCTTGATAGACCAAGGGTCTGATTCAGTATAAGGCAGTGTTCATGTGAGCAGCTTGGTCGCTCCGCCTCATTCTTGCGTCTTCTCTCCAGGTTCCGCCAGCAACTGCCACCCCAGCTACAGCATCCTGGTCACCAGCACTATCGAGCTCTCCGTCGTCTACAGGTGAGGGGAGAAGGCAAAGCAGGGGGCCTGACGGAGCACCTGGCGGGCTGCCGGCTCTTCAGTTGGTGTCTCCTGCCTGCCTTCCAGGAACATCCTGCAGAACGGCCTGGAGGAGCAGCTGGTCCTGCCGGCGAGTGACCAGCATGACAGCGTCATCTGCGCCCTGGTGACAGACGTCGACTTCGACCGCGAACCCGAGATCCTGCTGGGGACCTACGGGCAGGTGGGTGACGTGATGGGGCGTGGCCGTGGCTCGGGGGCAGAGCATCTGCTTGACATACAGAAGGCCCCAGGTTCAGTCCCCGGCATCTCCAGTTAAAAGGACCAGTCAGTAGGTGATGGAAAAGACCTCCGCCTGAGACCCTGGAGAGCCATGAAGTGGGGCTGTGGCTCAGTGGCAGAGCCTCTGCTTGGCATGCAGAAGGTCCCAGGTTCAGTTAAAAGGACCAGGCAGGAAGTGATGTGAAAGACCTCCGCCTGAGACCCTGGAGAGCCATGAAGTGGGGCTGTGGCTCAGTGGTAGGGCACTTGCTTGGCAGGCAGAAGGTCCCAGGTTCAATCCCCGGCACCCCCAGTTAAAAGGACCAGACTGGAGGTGACTCCACAAACTAATGCATGCAGCAACCAAATCGCTCGCTCACAGCTTTAATGCCAGCAGCTCACAAAGTAGAATTTTTGCTCACGAGACTCCACGTCTTAGAGGGAGCATTGCTTTGGAGCCCTCCTTCCTGAGCGAAGACAAAAATGTGTGGCCCGGGGGCTAGAAAACTGTGAGCTAGCTCACACTCACTCAGCTCAGAGGGAACACTGCTCCCAACGCAGACCGGTTCTACAGTCGCGCAGGGTAGAAACTCGCTTTCAGAGAGAGAGAACAAGGCTGCAGAGGGCTTTGGGGACCCACGCTAGAGGCCGCGCTGATCTTCAGGAGGCGGTTTGAGACGGCAGCTTCTTGTGCCTTGTAGGAACTGCTGTGCTACAAGTACGTCCTGCCCGATGGGGAGTTCCGCCTCCTTTGGCAACGCGCCTTCCCCAGCCCCCTGCTGTCCATGGAGTACGTCGACCTGACCTGCGACGGACTCTGCGAGCTGGCCGTGGTGTGCCTGAAGGGGCTGCACATCCTGCAGGTGCGGGGGTGCGGGGGTGGGCTTGGGATTTCGGGGGGAGGGGCAGAGAGTCCCACCTGCAGCCGGGGTCCTCCGTGCTGGGGTCAGCATTTCGGAGACATCAAGTATCACAAGACTGAGATGCCTGTAGGAGAACGCTTCAGCCATTTAAAACACTTAAGCCCCCCTGAGCTTGCTTCGGTGGGGAGGGTTAGGGTATAAATCCAACAAAATAAATACCTTTCAGGACATTCAGTGGGGGACCTCAAAGTAGCTGTCTTATTGCAAAGGAACTTCGGGGACAGAGTTGGAAGGGGAACTGCTGAGTTGCAAGTTATGACAACACTCAGAACAATGGAACCCCCAGGACTTAACAGGGATATTGGTTTCTTATCTCACTATGCTAACCTCATCCAGTCCTTACATCTGTATTCCCACCAACCCTCCCGGAAGGGCTAAAACTCCTCTTGATTTTATTACTTAGTTGGAATGGTTGGTTAGAATTGTAGATTATAATGTCATGTTATGAACAGCAGAATGTAATGTAATGTGGAATGGTAGATGGGAATGTATTTCTCTGGTCCGGGGACAGGGAGATAACCCTACACACCCAGTCACCCCACTTCAAAGAAGAATATGCTGTGAAGTCATCTCCGTGCTTGAGGGAAGACAGAGGGAGTGTAACACCAGGGTCTCAGTTAATTACTCCCAGCATTCTACAATTAAGAAGGGTACATCTGCCCATCCGCCTCCGATTTTGATATATTCATTTCCTTCACTACGTCACCCCCCCCTCCCCCGGAATTAAACCCAGACAAATGGTGACCATATAAAGTAAGCTTGCTTTTCCAGTTTGGTCCTTGCATCTGTCAAACAACTTTATTAAGTTGTATGCTAATTTGCTGCTCACCCTTTACCTCTATATATGGGCTGGTAACTTCCATTTCATAGCATCATAGAAGGTTAGAGTTGGAAGGGACCTTGCAGGTAATCTAGTCTAACCCCCTGCACTCTGCAGGAGCATAGCCAAAAGATAGCCCTACAACATACCTGAAAGAGGGTCATCCAGCCTCCGCTTGAAAACGTCCAGCAAAGGAGCCTCCACCAGCTCCCAAGGCAGTCTGTCCCACTGCTTGACCACTCTCACAGTTAGGAAGTTTCTCCTGATATTTAGCCGGTATCAACTCCCTTGTAATTCCCACCCGTTAGATCTAGTCTTGCAATCCGGAGCAAGAGAGAATAGATCTGCTCCATCTTCTACACGACAGCCCTTCAGATACTTGAAGACTGCAATCATGTCCCCTCTAAACCTTCTCTTTCAACATATCTGAAGAAGAGTGTGTGCTCGTAAAAGCTTGTACCTTGAATGAAACTTCGTTGGTCATAAAGGTGCCACCGGGCTCAAACTTTTTTGTTTTGCCCCAAGGCTGAGTGTGATAAAGAGATGCTTTCCGCCAAATCTAAATGTCTTGCGAGTATCTATCTTTGGAGCCACGAAGCTCCTGCCCCAAAATCATGCTGTCCGAAATGTGGTGTCAGCACAGGAAATCCACAAGGGGATGGTTTTTCGGCGCCGGATTTCAGCTTTGTGAGAAATCTCTGGGTTGTTGGGGTTTTTTTGCCGTAAGCAAAGTTGCAGCGCCGGCGGTGGCAAAGCTCAACTTGGGAAACAGATAGAGGGTGTCTAGCAGTGCCTCGGAAGCGACAAGTAAGATCTCCAGTAGAATTTTTGTGACGTTCGCCCGAAAGGAAGTCGCCAGTGGTCAGAGGCAAAGCTTCATCGGTCTTTAGATAGAGTTCCCAACAGGCCTGGAAGGGGGGGGGGGGAATGTCATGTCTCTTCAATAGCAACGTAACAGGATGTTATTTATAGTCTGCCTTTCCGACAGAGACTTAAGGTGGATTATACATATTGAGTCAGTACAATCAACAAAATGCGACATTCAATAAGCGACGCATTTGGATTTGAGAAGTCTGGAACCACCAGTTTGGTGCAGTGGTTAGGTGCGCGGACTCTAATCTGGGAGAACCGGGTTTGATTCCCCACTCTTCCTCCACTTGCACCTGGCTGGATGACCTTGGGCAAGCCTTAGTTCTGATAAGAGCTGTTCTTGAAAAAGAGCCAGTTTCTGTCAAGAGCTCTCTCAGCCCCACCTGCCTCACAGGGTGTCTGTGGTGAGGAGGGGCAGGGCAAGGAGTTTGTAAGTCGCTCTGGGACTCCTTCGGATAGTGAAGGGCGGGGTATAAATCCAATCTCTTCTTCTTCTCTTCTTCAGAAGGAACTGAAGCAGAGTGTAAGCGTTCACAGGATACAGAGGTAGAGAAATTATTCCAGTTGGATCCTACATACAGTAAGCTACACACAGCAGTATAGTTCACCGTCCCTAACAGCGCTCCCTCTAAGCTGTGGACTCTTGTGAGCAAAAATTCTACTTTGTGAGCAACTGGTGTTAAAGTTGTGAGCAAGCAATTTGACTGCTGCATAAACTAGTTTGCTCTGGAGCCCTCCTTCCTGAGCTAAGACAAAAATGCGCGAGCCGGAGGCTAAAAAACCGTGAGCTAGCTCACGCTTAGAGGGAACACCGGTTTCCTAATTATCCAAACAAGTTTGTAAAACCATTTGGTACAGGGCAACCCTGTTAGCTGTGCAGAAAATCCCCCTCGAATAGCTCAGTCCTGCCCGTTTCTACACATTTAAGCCTCTGAAAGAGGCATATCTCTCCCCCACCAGGCCTGTTGGTAACCTGTTGTGCTTATGGTCCCTCCCTGTGACAAAATCAGAGGGAAATGTCAGTAAGAGAAGTTGTAGCCACAGGTCCGTAGCTGGGATTTTGTGGCTTGCGGACAGGGGTCATTTCCTGCAGGAGCGCACAGGAACGGAGCTCCAGCAGTAAAGAGCCCAGGGGGCAGGCACATGCAACAAGCCCCACCCCCTGCTCCCAGCAGCCCTCAGTCAGAGCAAGAAGCAGCCAGGTAAGTTGCAGAGCTCCCCCCGGCCCAAAACTGTCCATTGGCACCTTTAAGACCCACGTTTTATTCAGGTACAAGCTCTCCCTCCTCTGTGAGGACAGATCTGCATCCCCCCCAACAGCTAGCAATCCGAAACAGTCCAGTGGAGCCTGATGAGCGGTGGGTGTTGCCTTCCGACACACTTCCGGTGATGTCAGGGGGTGTGGCATATGCAAATGAGTTGTGCTAATGAGTTGTGCTAATGAGCTCCTGCACCTCTTTTTCTACGAAATGACCCCTGCTTGCGGGGCAAATTGTTTTCACTGGGGCTGAAGTTCTCAATACAGAAGGAAAAGCCATTTAGCCAACAGAAAGGTGTTACCAGGATAGATCTCTCAATTGCAAGCTGCCAACAACTTTCGATGACAGTTCTCAGCTGCTGCAAGTTAATCACTTCTGCCAAACTAAGCAGCAGTTCTGGTAACAAGCCAGCAGGTGGGGGGGTGATGATTTCTGTAGTCAAGAAAGCGAACACTTGGGAGGCAGAAAAAACTCTCTTAAAGGAGACCAGTTTCTCGACACAGAGTTAGAAGGGACCCTAGAGGTCACAAACTCCGACCCCCTTGCTCAGTGCAGGAATTAGTCCACCCCACTCTGCTTAAAAGAGCACACACCTTTAAAAAATGTTTAAAAATGGTTTTAAAAAGCATTTACAGGAGAAATTCTTGTGGGGCTGTGCCATTAAGATAGGGGGCAGAGCCCCCAAAAGTCCCACCGTAGCTACAGGCCCATTTAGCCAGTCGCTTAATTCTGTGATTATATGGAGCCGCTCTATCAGTCCAGCGTAGCCAAGGGCCTGCAGTGTCTCATGTAGGGTTACTGTACTCAGCGGGGAGAGTCTAAGTTAAAAAAATGCGGAACTTGAACCCAGGATCTTCGGCACGAAAAATGTGGGTCCTTCCCCAGAGCTGCGGTGCCTCTCCAGAACTTCGCCTCCTTGCTTGGGTGCTGAACCCAGGTGCCCCCCAACGGGGCCGCCAGATTTCCCTCTCTTACACAGCGACCAAAATGGCAAAGATCCTTTCCTCCTAGCCACCTTGGGGACTGTCCTCCGGGATGAGGGCAAAACGGATGTGGAGAGAATGGGGCGGGTGCAGAGGAGAGCGACGAGGAGGATCGGGCGCCCGGAGGCCAAGAAGCCCTGCGAGGAAAGGCCGAGGGACTTCTTGGAAATGTTCTGTCCAGAGACGAGGAGGTTGGGGGGGGGAGGAACATGACTGTTCTCTTGAAGTCTTTGAAGGGCTGTCCCTTGGTGCTGCGGTGGCTCAAGTGGTTAAGACGCTGAACTGCAGGGTGTGGAAGGTCGGTAGTTCAGCAGTTCAAGACCCGAGTGTGCCGCATGACGGAGTGAGCTCCCGCCTCTAGTTCCAGCTCCTGCCAACCTAGCAGTTCGAAAGCAAGAAATTGCAAGTAGATAAATAGGTACCACTTCGGTGGGAAGGGAACAGCGTTCCGTGCGCCTTGGCATCTAGTCATGCCGGCCACATGACCACGGAAATGTCTTCGGACAGCGCTGGCTCTTCGGCTTTGAAACGGAGATGAGCACCGCAACCCTAGAGTCGGATTCGACTGGCTTTCGAGCAAGGGAACCTTTACCTTTACTTTTACCCTTGGAGGAGGAGGGCAGGGAGCTGTTCCTGTTGGCAGCAGAGGACAGTACTCACAATACTGGGTTTAAATTGTAGTAGTGATTTATTGCGTTGACCATAGGTCGCAACAATATAAAAAAAAGTGCATAAAATCCCACGATAAAACTCCAAGGTACATACAAACTAAATGAACATATGGGAAAAGTTATATTTTTGCTTGCAGATAAAGATCCGTATGTTTCTAACGGAGTCGCTTTGCTTGCATTGGTGGCTAGATCAGTTCGATCGAACTGTATGGAAATGAACACGACCTAATTTGGGTTGAAAGGAAGGGCGGGAAGGTACCGGCTGGATATTAGGGGAAAGTTTTTGACAGTCAGAGTGGTGCAACAGTGGAGTCGGCCGCCTAGGGAGGTGGTGAGCTCCCCCTCACTGTCCGTCTTGAAGCAGCGGCTGGACAGACCCTTGTCAGGAATGTTCTAGGCTCATCCTGTACTGAACAGGGGGCTGGACTAGATGGCCTCTGGGAACCCTTCCAACTCTTTGGTCCTATGACTCTATGACCACGCGAAGCAGCCTTACGGAAGGTACCTGCGTTGCGAGCCCTCTTTGCCGAGTCCAGCAGCCGCTCTCAGGGGCTTCCCAACTCTTTCAGGTTGACACCCCAAAGTGATCGTGGCTGTGTGTCCTAACCCTGAATAGTTACAGAGGGTCCCTGGATCTGTTTGCAGTACAAGAGCTTGGCTGCGAGTCCAGTAGCCACTTAAGAGACCAACGGGATTTTTTGGAACGCAAGCTTTGAAGAGTCAAATCAGTCTAGCTCTTCTAACACCCAGTAGGCAGTAAGGGCGCAGACTCTAATCTGGGAGAACCGGGTTTGATTCCCCCACTCCTCCACATGCAGCTGCCGGTGTGACTCTGGGTCAGTCACAAGTTCTCTCAGAGCTGCTCTCTCACGGGCAGTCCTCGAAAGAGCTCTCTCAGCCCCACCTGCCTCACAGGGTGTCTGTTGTGGGGAGGGGAAGGGAAAGGAGTTTGTAAGCCGCTTTGAGACTCCCCCGGGTAGTGAAGGGCACGGTATAAATCCAATCTCCTCCTCCTCCCCATGCAGCTGCCGGTGTGACCTTGGGTCGGTCACAAGTTCTCTTGGAGCTGCTCTCTCAAGGGCAGTCCTCGAAAGAGCTCTCTCAGCCCCACCTCTCAGGGTGTCTGCTGTGGGAAGGGGAAGGGAAAGGGGATTATTTATTTATTTACCTTATTCAATTTATACTCCACACTCCCCGCCAAGGAAGGCTCAGAGTGGCTTGTATAAAAATGCATATATAAATACAATTAAAATTATTCATAAAACACCATAACTCAAGTAAAAGTGAGAGAGCAGAAGTTTCAAACATTGAGCAGTATTAAGCAGTCTTACTTAGGCGACAGTCGTGACGGTATTCTTACACCAGCTTAGTTGATCTGTTTATATATGCGGTGGGCACAGGCTGTAGGTTGTAGGCCAGGGCACATGATCACTTCTCAGACGTTTGGTGCGGCTCCTAATCAAAGGCCTGGTGGAAGAGCTCCGTCTTGCAGGCCCTGCGGAACCGTAGGAAGTCCCGCATAAGAACATAAGAGAAGCCAATGTTGGATCAAGCCAAAGGCCCATCCAGTCCAACACTCTGTCACACAGTGGCCAAAAATACCAGGTGCCTTCAGGAGGTCCACCGGTGGGGCCAGGACATTAGAAGCCCTCCCACTGTTGACCCCCCCAAGCACCAAGAAGACAGAGCATCACTTGCCCCACGCAGGGCCCTGATCTCTTCCGGGAGCTCATTCCACCAGTATGGAGCCGCCCCCGAGAAGGCCCTGACCCTGGTTGTCGCCAGCCGGGCGTCTTTGGGGCCTGGGAGGGCCAACCGGTTTTGGGTCCCTGAATGCAGTGCTCTCTGAGACTCCTTCGGGGAGTGAAGGGCGGGGTATAAATCCAATCTCCTCTTCCTCCTCTTCTTCTGCCCCTCTTCCCGCATGGCTTTGCAACCGTCCCGCCCAACTTGCTGTTTCTACTCTTTCCTCCCTCTCAACAGCACAGCCTGACGCAGACAGCGCAGTGCCTTCTGGAGCGGCTCCGGGTGAAAGCGGCCAGCCTAGCGGCCCAGCGTGACCTACAGGCCCCGGATCCCAAGGGTCAGGACGTTGACGGGAAGGAGCGTCCCAAGGAGTGAGGGGCTCGGCGGGCCCGGCCTGCGTGTGCATTCCAAGACTGTGTTTTCGCTTTGGTTGTACGAACCGACAAAAAAATCTGCATAGTGGTGGCTCTCCAAGGGAACCTTCTGATCTGATGGTCCGGGGGGGGGGGAACGTGAGGAGGGGGCAGACTTGGTGCCCCTCAGGGCCTTTCTAGGCTGAGTCTTGAACCGCAAGAGAAGCCAGGCAGGAAGTGATACCTCTGGGACACAGGAAGCAAACCTGGAGTCACGGTGCTTCCTAGGAACTCTCGTTCTTTCTTGCCGAGGAGGTTGGCCGGAGCGAGGCCTCACCAAGAAATCTGCAAATGCGGGGCGTAGATCGGTAATTAAAAGCACTCTCCTATCTGTGTGTCTGTGTGATGGACGCGAGTCTAGACCAAGATGGAGATTAGGCTTCTTAATTTCCTATCGCAGTTTGCTTTCCCAGCTGCTGCTTACAGGCGGCGGTAATATCAGGACGCTAAAACAGATGCAATAAAACCCCGATAAAGTGATGAAAACATCAGATGGGGAGGGGCCGTGGCTCAGTGGAAGAGCCTCCGCTTGGCATGCAGAAGGTCCCAGGTTTACTCCCAGGTATCTCCTGTTTAAAAGGACCAGGCAAGAGGTGATGGGAAAGACCTCCGCCTGAGACCCTGTGAGAGCAGCTGCCAGTCTGAATAGGCAATACCTGAGAAACTGGAGAGCAGATGCCAGTCTGAGTAGACAATACCTGAGACCCTGTGAGAGCAGCTGCCATTCTGAGTAGGCAATACCTGATATCCTGGAGAGGAGCTGCCAGTCTGAGTAGACAATACCTGAGACCCTGGAGATGAACTCTCCAATGCAAGAACAAGATGCATTTCTTCCTTTAGGAGGTGCTATTGTCAGAAGAAAATAAAAAGGTTTCAGTTTTGTTTTTGCATGTGGGTGGGTATTCTGTTTGTAATAATTGTTTGGATACACTGTTTTTAATATGCTAGTTGTGATAATTTCATGCCAAGTAAAAATGTCCATAGTCATATTTATGTTCCTAAAGTAACAGAATGACTTCCAATCTAGAAAAGACAAAAGAAATGCTAATGTAGCATTTGTTTCAATTTTTCCGAAAATTTCCATTTCCCCCCGGAAAAAAAATGGAAAACCCTGGGTTTTTTCCGAGCTTCAAATTTTCCAGAAATTTTACATCTCTAGCCATTTTCCTGCCTCTCTCCTAAGAACTGACAACATCATATCGTTTAATTATGCAGGCACAACAAATAAAGGGTGCTGTCCTAAGGCTAGCAATGTAGGGTGGTAACCAGTTAGTGTGAGCTAGCTCAGTTTTTTAGCCTCTGGCTCACCCATTTTTGTCCCGGCTCAGGAAGGAGGGCTCCAGAGCAAACTAATTTATACAGTAGCCAAATCGCTCACTCACAACTTTAATAGCTCACAAAGTAGAATTTTTGCTCACAAGACTCCACAGCTTAGAGGGAACATTGGACTGGTAACTAAGTCTCCCACCAGCAGAACTTAGAAATAGCCAACAGACTGCTGCCACAGAGTCACACACGTGTAAACGTAGCAGAAATAGGTGGTGTCAGGGACATGCCTGGGAAACAAGAGCAGATTATTTTATATCCCAAAGAACCCCAGCCCACGATCAGGCCCTGGTGTAATGCTCTGCCATTAAGACATATAAGAACCTCCTTGCTGGAGACTAATCCAGCATTCTGCTTCCAACTGCAGCCAAGCAGGAGCTTCTTGAAAGGAATCAACCACTGTTTGTCAGCAGCATTTAGCATTGGGGGTTATATGGCTTCTAAAACTGAAAGGTCCATTTTATTTACCATGGCTACTAGCCATTAATACACGAATACTATTAATACATGAATACTGACCATCCACAACAGGATTTCTGGCTATTGCCACATTCTGCGATAATGATTTCCGCAAATACAACCTGACACATCTTTTTCAATTTCCTGTACCTGTTGCCTATCAACTGCACTCACTGACCCTGTATCTACTCATTTTTTCGGCCCCATCTGACCGCAGATTCTAGGGTGTCTACCACATTTCTACCCCCTTCTTTCTCCAAGGGTGGTATATTTGGTTCTTCCCTTTTCCATTTTATCCTCACAATCACTCTGTGAAATAAGATAGACTAAGAGACAGTGAGTGGCCCAAGGTCACCCTGAAAACTTCAGGGTTGACTGGAGATTTGAATCTGGGTTCCTTAGCTCCAGTTTGGCACTACACCACACTGGCTTTCTAGCCCGTTCCTTTCTTCCTTCCATAATAACTTCTGAATCCCAGCAGGCTTGCAAAACACCCATCCCTACTCTATCACTAGGTCCTGTAGAGAATTGCTACAAAGTGACAGTCTTTCCCAATTCTTATTCAGCAGCTATTTACAAGTTACAGTGAACACATACAATCCGTGTACAGCGGACACTTGATTCTTCTTTATACATGTGTTTAGTTACTGTTTATATTACGGTCTTAAGACCGACATACAGAGTAAGCATAATATGTGAGGGAGAGGGGGAAAAACCCAGTCATAATATACAAAACTTTTTCTCTTCTGCTAGCTGTTTTTATTTATTCATTCATTTATACTCCACCTTTCCATCCACAGGGCCCCCAAAGTGGCTTGTATCATTCTCCTCCATTTTACCCTTACAACAACCCCGTGAGGGTAAGTTAGGCTGAGGAAATGTGGTTGGCTGACGGTCGCCCAACAAGCTTCCATGGCACATGTGGGGATTCAAACCTGGGTCTCCCAGACACTAGCCCGGCACTCCTGACCACTACACCACACTGGCCCTCACTCTTGGAGGAAGTCAGTTTGGTGTAGTGGTTAAGTGCGCGGACTCTAATCTGGGAGAACCGGGTTTGATTCCCCACTCCTCCACTTGCACCTGGCTGGATGACCTTGGGCAAGCCGTAGTTCTGATAAGAGCTGTTCTTGAAAAAGAGCCGTTTCTGTCAAGAGCTCTCTCAGCCCCACCTACCTCACAGGGTGTCTGTTGTGGGGAGGGGAAGGGAAAGGAGGTTGGGAGCGGCTCTGAGACTCCAAATGAAGGGCGGGGTATAAATCCAATCTCTTTTTCTTCTCCTCCTCCTACCAGGGGATTTGGCAGGGAAAATGTGGGGGAACCTACCATGAAGAAACCCCTTTGCAACTGAGCTGTATTCAGCAGCCACAGCAGCAATGGGGGAACAGCACAAGCCAGTCCCCATGGGGAAAACACAGGAAACAGCTTGGGGGGGGGGAATCTCATATTTCTTTCTAAAGGTTTGGAGACTGGAGTTTAAGCAGGCCCTTTTAGAAAGAATATTCCACAATACTGAAGCCATGACTGAGATGGGTCTCCTAGGTCTCACCTATTGATTTTGCATCACACGTAGGTGTTTCTCGCCCGGATCACGGCCTGGCCTGGTGTTTGGACAGCTCCGCCCCCTTGGCCGGACTGCTTCACCGTCTTCCTGGCTGCTGCATGCCAGAGCCCCTTTTGACAGACTTCTCGCTTGCAGACCGTGGCCCGCACCGGACTCTCCCTCCAGACTGCCCTCTTCCTTAGGTTTAGAGCCAGTCTGGTGTAGCGGTGAGGTGCGCGGACTCTAATCTGGGAGAACTCTTCCTGGCTGCTGCATGCCAGAGCCCCTTTTGACAGACTTCTCGCTTGCAGACCGTGGCCCACACCGGACTCTCCCTCCAGTCTGCCCTCTTCCTTAGGTTTAGAGCCAGTCTGGTGTAGCGGTGAGGTGCGCGGACTCTAATCCAGGAGAACCGGGTTTGATTCCCCACTCCTCCTCCACATGCAGCTGCTGGATGACCTGGGGCGAGCCATAGTTTGACAAGAGCTGTCCTTGGAAGGGCAGTTCTCGAAAGAGCTCTCTCAGCCCCACCTACCTCACAAGGTGTCTGTTGTGGGGAAGGGGGAAGGCGTTTGTAAGCCACTCTGGGACTCCGAGTGAAGGGCAGGGTATAAATCCAACCTCCTCCTCCTCCTCTTCCTCTTCGTCCTCTTCTTCCTCCTCCTGCAGTCCAACACCTGACGGGACTCGTGCCTTGCATTCTCTTCCTGCTCGTGATGCTCTGTATTCTTGGTGCTTGGGGGTGGGGGCAACAGTGGGAGGGCTTCTAATGTCCTGGCCCCACTGGTGAACCTCCTGATGGCACTCGTATTTTTGGCCACTGTGTGACACAGAGGCAGTCCAACACCTGACTGGACTCGTGCCTTGCATTCTCTTCCTGCTCGTGCTGAAAATGTACTGTGAACTTGGGGCCTCTCTTGTCGACTCTTCCTACCACCAAAAGAAGACCCGTCTTGTTCAAGAACCACCTTCCTCCGTGGGGCAGAAAATAAAGCGACATTTGATTTCGTTCATTTATTTATTTTATTAGACTTACATCCTGCCGTCCTCACGTTGTGGGCTCAAGGCGGGTACCGGCGCGTATGTCTGCAATCCGTGCCGATTTACAGATTAAAACCCACTGCAGTGATTCATTCGAATCCATAAAACCATCAGCATTAAATCAACCAGGTCACCGGCATTTAAAACGACGACACGCCTCGGCAGCTGATCGTGTGGTCCCGATCCGGCTTCTAGGATCTGCAGTCACTGGAGGGGAGGCCAGATCAAAGCGGACGCCCGCTGCCTCGACCAAAGGCCCGGCGGAAGAGCTCCGTCTTGCAGGCCCTTCGGAACTGTACTAGAAGAAGAGAAGAAGAAGAGATTGGATTTATACCCCGCCCTTCACTTGGAGTCTCAGAGCGGCTTACAAACTCCTTTCCCTTCCCCTCCCCACAACAGGCACCCTGCGAGGTGGGTGGGGCTGAGAGAGCTCTGACAGAAACGGCTCTTTTTCAAGGACAGCCTGTGCCCGAGCTTGTGACTGACCCAAGGTCACATCAGCAGCTGCAAGTGGAAGAGTGGGGAATCAAACCCGGTTCTCCCAGATTAGAGTCCGCACACTTAACCACTACACCAAACAGGACCCTGATCTCATAAGGGAGCTCCTTCCATCAGGCAGGGGCCAGGTCTGAAAAGGCCTTGGCCCTAGTTAAGGCAGGTCGGACATCCCTGCGGCCAGAAACTACCAAGAGGTGCTGGATCGTAGAACCCAATGTTCTCCACCGGAGGAGGTCACGATGGCCGCAGGAATCAACAGCTTTGAAAGGGGATGAGAGCAATTCATGGAGGATAGGTCCATCAGCGGCTACTGGCCACGGTGGCTGAGGGGAACCTCCGTGTTCAGATAGATTCAGATGGGTAGCTGTGTTAGTCTGTAGCAGGAGAAAAGAGCAAGAGTCCAGTAGAACCTTAAAGACTAAAGGTTTGGGGCAGGGTGGGAGCTTTCAAGAATCACTGCTCACTTCTTCAAGAAGTGAGGAGGCTGGAAGAGACAGACCACTGGTCTGATCCAGCAGGGCTCTTCTGAAGTTCTTATCAGGGGAAGGCCTCGGTGGAGGGCTTCTGGTGTCCTGGCCCCACTGGTGGACCTCCTGATGGCCCCTGGTATTTCTGGCCACTGTGTGACACAGAGTGTTGGACTGGATGGGCCATCGGCCTGATCCAAAATAGGCGTCTCTTATGTTCTTGTGTTCTTATGAGTTTTTTTTCTGTTGCCCCAGAAGGCCGGACCAGAACCAGCAGGTTGAACTTAAATCAGAAGAGTTTTTGGCTAAATATCAGGAAGAACTTCTAGAC
>NW_015168842.1:27683-31343 GCF_001447785.1 Gekko japonicus
CGAAGGAGCATCCACCCCCTCCCAAGGCAGTCTTTTCCACTGCTTGACCACTCTCACAGTTAGGAAGTTTCTCCTGATATTTAGTATCGACTCCCCTGTCATTTCCACCCATTAGATCTAGTCTTGCAATCCGGAGCAAGAGAGAATAGATCTGCTCCATCTTCTACATGACGGCCCTTCAGATACTTGAAGACTGCAATCATGTCCCCTCTAAGCCCTCTCTTTCCCAGGCTAAACAGACCCGACTCTTTCAGCCTTTCCTCATAAGACTTGGATTCCGACCCTCTCACCATCCTGGTTGCCCTCTTCTGGACACGCTCGAGCTTGTCAGCATCCTTCCTAAAATGTGGTGCCCAAAACTGGACACAGGACTCCAGGTGACACCTGGCCATCGCAGAATAGAGCGGAACGACCACCTCCCATGATCTGGACACGAGGCTTCTGTTGATGCATCCTAAGATTGCATTCGCTTTCTTCGCAGCCACATCACACTGCAGGCTCATGAGGTTCAGACTGAGGCTAGGTGGCCATCTGACAGCCATGCTGATCCTGTGAACTGAGGCAGATCACGAGAAGGGAAGGCAGGAAGGGTTGCCTCAGTTCTTCTGGCCCTTTCTGGCACGCCCAGGGAAATGCCGATCGCCACTTGGGGGTCAGGAAGCCATTTTTCTCCAGGCCGGTTTGGCTGGAGATCCTGGAGGGTTTTTTGCCTACCTCTGGGCATGGAGCAGCGGTCACTGGGGGTGTGTGGGGGGGAGGTGTTTGTGAATTCCCTGCCTTGTGCAGGAGGTTGGACTAGATGACCCGGGAGGTCCCTTCCAACTCTATGATTCTATATAATTTCAGCCCACGGGGCCCTGTTTCCTGCTAGTCCAGTTGGTTCCTCCATTAAGAACCTGTTAGTAGTGTGGTGTCGTGTTCCTTTGAAGCTGAGCTAGTGTGAGCTAGCTCACAGTTTTTTAGACTCCGGCTCACAGATTTCTGTCTTTGCTCAGGAAGGAGGGCTCCAAAGCAAACTAATTTATGCAGTAGCCAAATTGCTTGCTCACAACTTTAATGTCAGTAGCTCACAAGGTAGAATTTTTGCTCACAAGCTTAGAGGGAACATTGGTGTCCACTGCCCACCAGCATCTGTGACAGTGGAACCGTATCAGCTTATTTTGGAGGGTATTCCCCCCCCCTCACCTTTCTCTCCCTTGTAAAAACTAGCTGCTTAAACCAGGCTGCTAATAGTGAAAAGCTCAGACCAGAGGTACCAAGGTCGGATTCTGCAAAACGACGGGGGAAGTACTTTGCTGCGTTCTCCCCTTTCTCCTTTTGCGTCTCTCTGTGTTTTTTCTCTCCCTTCCTAAATAATTGCACTCGGCTAACTCTTGCGAATCGTAAGGCCGAGGCCGTGGGACCCGGTTCTCAAAAGAGAAGGCCAAGCTGGGCGATAGTGGTGGTTTTTCTTCTTTGTCCAAAGCAGGTTAATTTCCCAGCCGTGTTAGCGTCCTTATAACACCTTCCAAGGTCTACTGCGGAGCGAGAAATACATAACTGAGCGTGACATTTAAACTGTTCTCTCTCTCTCTCTCTGGTGCCTTGGACCATAGGTGTTTTGCTGGAGAGGAGGGGGTTGGTTTGGAAGCTAAATCCGGGGCTCAAGAGAACATTCTGTTACTCATCGTCTTAGCTGGGGGAGGAGGGCTTGGGGGAGGGAATGTAAGTAGAAAATAACTCTTCTCGCTTTGCTTCTCAGAAGAAAAAAAATATTTGCTTCTAGGTAGAGGGTGTTTTTCCCTACCCCTTGCTAATGACAGCCAGGGTCCTTAAGGGAGGGTAGCCATTCAGGAGGACTGGGGGAGAGAAAAGAGACGGTTTTCCCACCCATCCGCAGGCCCCCACGGGTGCCTTCTCGCCTCTTGGCCTGCCCTGCCGGAAGAGTCCTACTTACCAACCCATTCCTCCTCTGGCTCCCTCCGTCTCAGTGACGCTAAAGTGGAGGCGGCGGATGATCCACAGCCGTGCAGCAGGTAACCAATTTGCAGCAGGGCACCGTCGGCGATCGCTGTGTGTCGCTGGCACAGCCGACGTTAGGACGGGTTTCTAGCTGCAGTTCGAGGGCTGACCTGTTTTGTGAGGTTGATGAAGCTACGGCGTTCAAAGTACATTGGCTGAAATTCCACTGGAGCCGGGCAGGGTTGGGGAGAGAACGAGACACCATACACAAGAGGCAACTTCATCCATTTTTTTAAAGGCACAAATTCTTATCCAAGGGGTCCTTTTCCTGGGGCCTGACAAGTGTTTTTAGAAAGGGGTTGGGGGCCAGGTTTTGTCCACAGGGTTTTCTGATTGACCATTGGAGGTCTGATCAGCTGTGCAGATTAATAAGAACACAAGAACGTAAGAGAAGCCAATGCTGGATCAGGCCAATGGCCCATCCAGTCCAACGTTCTGTCACACAGTGGTCAAAAATAGCAGGTGCCATCAGGAGGTCCAGCAGTACGGCCAGGACACTAGAAGAAGAAGAGGAGATTGGATTTATACCCGCCCTTCACTACCCAAAGGAGTCTCACAGCGGATTACAATCCCTTTCCCTTCCCACAACAGACACCCTGTGAGGTAGGTGGGGCTGAGAGAGCTCTGACATAAACTGCTCTTTTTCCAAGGACAGCTCTTGTCAGAACTATGGCTTGCCCAAGGTCATCCAGCAGGTGCAAGTGGAGGAGTGAGGACTCAAACCCGGTTCTCCCAGATTAGAGTCCGCGCACTAAACCACTACACCAAACTGGCTCCCACCGTTGCCCCCCCCCCCCGCACGCACCAAGAAGACAGAGCATCACTTGCCCCAGCCTGAGAGTTCCTATCTGGTGATGCCCTGTATCCTTGGTGCTTGGGGGGGGCAGCAGTGGGAGGGCTTCTAGTGTCCTGGCCCCACTGCTGGACCTCCTAAGGGCACCTGGTGTTTTTGGCCACTGTGTGACACAGAGTGTTGGACTGGATGGGCCACTGGCTTCTCTTATGTTCTTATGATTGACATGGGAACTAACTCATCTACACGGTATTTTATAGTCTTATGGTTCTATTGTTTCAGATTATCATTTTAATGGTTGTTTTATGTTATTATGTTAAGATTGTTGTAAACCGCCCTAAGCCCACCTGCGGGGAGGGTGGTATATATAAAAAATAAATAAAATAAAATAACTCTCCATAGAGCAATTGTCTCCCTCCGCCACAGTGGCCAACCAGTTCCTCTGCAGGGCCAAGAACAGGGCAGAGAGGCCAAGGCCCTTATAAGAACATCAGAAGAGCCCTTCTGGATCAGACCAGTGAGGGTCCATCTAGTCCAGCATCCCTCCTCACACAGTTGCCAACCAATTCCTCTGGAGGGCCAACAACAGGGCAGACAGGCCGAGGCCTTCCCCTCATAAGAACGTAAGAAGAGCCCTGCTGAGTCAGATCAGTGAGGGTCCATCTAGTCCAGCATCCCTCCTCACACAGTGGCCCCAACCAGTTCCTCTGGAGGGCCAACGACAGGGCATAGAGTCCGAGGCCTTCCCCTCATAAGAACATCAGAAGAGCCCTGCTGGATCAGACCAGTGAGGGTCCATCTAGTCCAGCATCCTGTCTCACGCAGTGGCCTCAACCAGTTCCTCTGGAGGGCCAACAACAGGGCAG
>NW_015168842.1:32322-41073 GCF_001447785.1 Gekko japonicus
CTCTCTCTCGCACGCTCTCTCTCTCTCTCTCTCTCTCTCTCTCTCATTCGCGCTGGCAGGAGGGGAGGGTGGCTGCTGAGAGCCGCCTACCTTCCGATTCGAGCCAGTATCCAGGGGCCCCTGGGCTTCTCTCCCCCCCTCCCCAACAACACGCTAAGCCTCCTTCCTAGCGGTTCCCCCAGTACTTCCCCGCGCCGAGCCGAGTCCAGCGACCATGGCGAGGAAGTGACCCGTTCGGCTTCGCCACAGCCGCGGAGAAGAGGGTCTCGAAGGGGCGCCGTGAAAGGTAGGTGCCCAGGAGGGGTGAAGCCCCTGACTCCTCGTGTGGGCTGCAGGATCGTGGTGGTGGTGGGGGGCTGGCTCTGGATGGCCTCCCCTCTGTCTGTTTCCCCCTCTCTCGATTCTCTTGTTTTGCTTCCCCGTTCTTGCTTGGATGGATACAGAGCTGGAGGTGCGGGGTGGGGTGGGGGGCGCGTTAAGGTCCTGAGAAACGTGAGCTCCCGTATCGATGCCATGCCATGTGGGTCTGCTTCTGCTCGGTTCCTCTCCGCTCCCCGCGGCTTCTCGCCGTCGCCCCGTTTCGCCTCTCTCGTGCTCTCCGGCCAGCGACTCGGTCCCTGCATTCACCGGTTGGATCTCCAACCCGCCGTCAGTCGGTGTTCACTCCAGCGGAGCGATGCCACTCGACACTGCCGGAGACGGGGGAGGAGGGGGCGGCTACGGCCTCTCTGGCTCCCGGAGGCATTTTTTCACACTCACCAGGAATTTGGGCCATGTTGATCCTACTGGGAAAGAGACCAACTTCACCCGCCTGAGAAATCTGCCCTCCGAAGCTTGTGGAGAGCCCGGATTCATGAGGCAGAATTAATTTCCCACTCTGTTGTGTGTGTGTTTGTGTGTTTGTTTGTGTGTGTGTGCGTGTGTGTGTGTTTTTAAACGAAACAATTCAGGACTGCCAAAATGGTCTCCCCGTAGCCCTGAGATGGGGGGGGGAGTCCCGTTCTGCAATTTTCCATCTTGCCACGTCCCCCGTCCCCCCGGATTTAACAGATCTTTCTTCTGGTCAGGACCAGCGTTCCCTCTAAGCTCAGTGAGTGTGAGCCGGCTCACAGTTTTTTAGCCTCTGGCTCACACATTTTTGTCTCAGCTCAGGAAGGAGGGCTCCAGAGCAAACTGATTTACGCGGTAGCCAAATTACCTGCTCACAACTTTCATGCCAGTAGCTCACCAAGTAGAATTTTTGCTCACAAGACTCCATAGCTTAGAGGGAACATTGGTCAAGACTAGTGTTTCCTCTAATTTATTTATTATTTATTATTTTCCATGTATATCCCGCCTTGCCAGTGAACTGGCTCAAGGCAGCGCACAAGCATTAAAACACAATAAAACAGTAGATACAATAAAATACAATAAAATACACATAACAACCTACAGCATCATAAAGATACCAATAACTCTAAGCTGAGTTAGTGTGAGCTAGCTCACAGGGTTTTTTTAGCCTCTGGCTCAGACATTTTGGTCTTAGCTCAGGAAGGATGGCTCCAGAGCAGTGTTCCCTCTAGGCTGAGTTAGTATGAGCTACCTCACCATTTTTTTAGCCTCCGGCTCACACATTTTTTTTTGTCTCGGCTCAGGAAGGAGGGCTCCAGAGCAAACTAACTGATGCAGTCGCCAAGTCGCTCGCTCACAACTTTCATGCCAGCAGCTCACAAAGTAGAATTTTGGCTCACAAGACTCCACAGCTTAGAGGGAGCATTGGGACAGTTGCTATAGACACAACCGACTCCCATTTTGAAGGAACATCATATCTCCAAGGTGTGCGATTCGCCTCCTTCCAAAGCCAAGCCTTTGGTTTGATGATTCATTCTTAAAATGTGTGTTTTTGCTTGTCGGAGCGAATGGGAAAGGTTATTTTAAAATCAGGATCGGCCAAGAAGTGGATCCAGCACTGGTCTTTTTGTATAATGATAATAACAAATCATTAAATATGGGGGTAGCCGAGAGAGGGACAAATCCCTACTCCCTCAGTGTAAGAGGACTGCGGAGCTTTAAGGGGTTCTTACCAGATGCCTCCCCATTTCCAACTTTTACGAAACACGCAGTTGGGAAGAATACACTCAGTTTCCCAGAAACTGACCCTGCCAAAATGTTTGCAAAATTCTTAATATGCTCACCAAAATGTCACATGGTGTGCTCTTTGATACCGCCGAATTTGTACCTGCAAAATGTTTTGTTGCCCCCAGTTGGAGGGGACTTTCCATTTGATGCCTTAAGAAATTTTTTTCCAAAGGAGGCAAAAAAAGAAAGGAAGGAAGGAAAGAAAGAAAGAAAGAACTTTAGAGACCTCCAGAGCATCTCTGAAGCAATGCTCCTTCTAAACTGTGGAGTCTTGTGAGCAAAAATTCTACTTTGTGAGCTACTGGCATTAAAATTGTGAGCGAGCTATTTGGCTATTGCCTAAATTAGTTTGCTCTGGAGCCCTCCTTCCTGAGCCAAGACAAAAATCAATGCTCCCTCTAAGCTGTGGAGTCTTGTGAGCAAAAATTCTTCTTTGTGAGCTACTGGCATTAAAGTTGTGAGCGAGCGATTTGGCTGCTGCATAAATTAGTTCGCTCTGGAGCCCCATCCTTCCTGAGCTAAGACAAAAATCAATGTTCCCTCTAAGCTGCAGAGTCTTGTGAGCAAAAATTCCACTTTGTGAGCTCCTGGCCTTAAAGTTGTGAGCAAGCGATTTGGCTGCTGCACAAATTAGTTTACTCTGGAGCCATCCTTCCTGAGCTAAGGCAAAAATTTGTGAGCCGGAGGCTAAAAAACTGTGAGCTAGCTCACACTAACTCAGCTTAGAGGGAACAGTGCTCTGGAGGTGTGCCACAATTTTTTCTTCTCTGCTCTCCATATCTTCCCTCTGTTCCCTCCCTCCACTAATAGTCCCCTCAGCTTTACTGAAGGTGATACAACTTGTTGGAAAGGGATATAGTTTGCATTGAGGGTTTGTTTTTTTAAAGGTGGGTCTCTTGGGAAAGGTGGTTTCCCTCTGCGTCTGTTTGTAGGCGAAGGGGGGGGGGAATTAAAAACCCTCTGGAAATACTTTACTTGCTTCGGCACACGGTTCGAGTGGGCCTGTCCCCAAACCTTTGCCTGTTCTATCCGCTGCCTGCAATCTGTCTTGTAGATTTGAGTGTGAAGTATGGATTCGAATTCAAAAGGGGCTAGGACGGGTGTAGTTTGGACTCAGTGTGGAAGTGTCAGGATAGAATTTGGCGTAGGCAAGGCAACTTATATGTCTCAGTGCTGGCGCTGTGCGGGGTTTTTTTTTTGGGGGTGGGGGAACTCAAAGCATACTCAGTGCCCCCCCTGCTGAAAGCAGTGAAGAAGCCAACAGAAAACACTGTTGAGCTGTAATATAAGGATTGATGGTACAGGCCGGCTCTGCAGGCTCGTCGTGACGATAAAAGGGCATGACCTGATTGGTTTCGCAACGAGCTCTCTTGGGAGAAGGGCAGGTCGTGCGTGGACTCCTACAGTGCAATCCTAAACAGATTTGCACCCTTCTAAATCCCATGGCATGAATGGGCTTCAAAGGCTGCAGCTCTGCTGAGAATGACACTGAAAGTCTGCTAGGAGTGCGATCAAGGCCATTTCTTTTTGTCTAGACAAGTGTTTGGTGTCGGGGGAATGGGGCAGCAGGAGGTTTTAAAGATGCCCATGGCACGCTTTATTGGAGCATATATGTTATGGGAAGGGGCTGTGGCTCAGCAATTGAGCATCTGCTTGGCATGCAGAAGGTCCCAGGTTCAATCCCCGCCATCTCCAGTTCAAAAGGGCCATGCAGGAGGTGATGGGAAAGACCTGTGCCTGAGACCCCGGAGAGCCATGAAGTGGGGCTGTAGCTCAGTGGTAGAGCCTCTGCTTGGCATGCAGGAGGTCCCAGGTTCAATCCCCGGCATCTCCAGTTACAAAGGACCAGGCAGGAGGTGATGTGAAAGACCTCTGCCTGAGAACCTGGAGAGCTGTAAAGAGGGGCCGTGGCTCAGTGGAAGAGCCTCTGCCTGGCATGCGAAAGGTCCCAGGTTCAATCCCTGGCATCTCCAGTTGGAAAGGATCTGGCAGTAGGTGATGCAAATGACCGCAGCCTGGGACCCCCTGGAAGGCTGCTGCCAGACTGAGTAGACAATACTATGTGGTCTGATTCAGTATAAGGCAGCTTCTTGCATTCATTTGTAAGGGAGGGGTCCGTGGCTCAGTGGCAGAAGGGTCCCAGGTTCAGTCCCCGGCAACTCCAGTTAAAAGGGACCAGGCAGGAGGTGGTGTGAAAGACCTCAGCCCGAGACCCTGGAGATCCGCTGCCAGTCTGAGTGGACAATACTGCTTTTGATGGACTGATGGACCGATTCAGTGTAAGGCAGTTTCATGTCGAGACAGTGTGTGACTGCAGTAAAAAAGGCCAATGCTATGCTGGGGATTATTAGGAAGGGTATTGAAAACAGATCAGCCAATATCATAATGCCCCTATATAAATCAATGGTGCAACCTCATTTGGAATACTGTGTGCAGTTCTGGTTATATATTCTAGCTTTGGAAAAAGTGCAGAAAAGGGCAACTCGAATGATAAAAGGGTTGGAACACTTTCCCTATGAGGAAAGGTTAAAGCGCTTTGGGCTCTTTAGCTTGGAGAAACGACGACTGAGGGGTGACATGATTGAGGTTTATAAGATTATGCACGGATAGAACAGGTGGAGAAAGAGGTAGTTTTCTCCCTTTCTCACAATACAAGAACTCATGGGCACTCCATGAAATTCCTGAGCGGTCGGGTTAGAACAGATAAAAGGAAGTACTTCTTCACCCAAACTGTGTGACAGAATGTTGGACTGGATGGGTCTTTGGCCTGATCCAACATTGGCGTCTCTTATGTTCTTATGGGCCGGTCACACTCTCTTGGCGTGGCCTACCTCAAAGGGTTGTTTGTTTGTGAAGATAAAACAGACGAGAGGAGTACTATGTGAGCCGTTTTCAGTCCCCATTGGGGAGAAGGGGGAAAGAAATGAAACAAATAGATGAGATAAAATGTTCATAGCTTCTATTCCTGTATGCTTAGACTTCTAAAAAACAAACACCTGGCTGAGATTTCTTACCACTGCGAAATAAAAATACCATCCCTGGAAGCCCAAGCCTATCTTCCGGCGGCAATTTTGACACCTGTCATGTTTGCAGACGCGACAACGCGGACGGTACGCCGCTAGAATTAGCTGGGACCCTCTGATTCATGCTCTATTTCCGACATGGCCTTGGGTGTTCGACACGATCTCTTCCTCCCCCCTCCCGGTCCCATGCGCTGCACATCGCAGAGCACACGCCATCCAGCACCACCAAGACTCCGAGCGTTACCCTAAGCCCCAAATTTCTCCAGGGATCGCAACTCTTGCTCCTCCAGGGCAATCCTGCAACCACAAAACATGGACTTCGGCTTTTTTAAAAAAACAACAGTGTGCTTGGACTGTAACAGTATGCTTTAAAAGAGCACAGGAAAGAGAGACCAGCTAGAGAGCCCACCTTTCTTTTTCCCGTTGGGGCAGTGTCAGCCACAGAAAGGAATTCAAGAGATGCAGCGCTTCTTGCAACCCAGGGACTGTGGCGCTGCCAGACCTGTGCCTGGTGAATTTCTGCTCGGGGGTCGCTGTCCCCTACCCTCGATGGGCAACCATTTTATTATGATTTTTTTAAAATATGGTTCGAAAAGCACCAACACCTGCGGTACTAATTACACCACTGCCCAACAGCCAACACATGAAACTGCCTTACACTGAATCCGTCCATCAGTCCATCAAAGGCAGTATTGTCCACTCAGACTGGCAGCGGCTCTCCAGGGTCTCGGGCTGAGGTCTTTCACACCACCTCCTGCCTGGTCCTTTTTAACTGGAGATGCTGGGGACTGAACCTGGGACCTTCCGCATGCCAAGCAGAGACTCTGCCACTGAGCCACAGCCCCACTTCATGGCTCTCCAGGGTCTCAGGCGGAGGTCTTTCCCATCACCTCCTGCCTGGTCCTTTTTAACTGGAGAGGCCGGGGACTGAACCTGGGACCTTCTGCATGCCAAGCAGAGGCTCTGCCACTGAGCCACAGTCCCTCTTTACAGCTCTCCAGGGTCTCAGGCAGGGGTCTTTCCCATCACCTCCTGGCTGGTCCTTTTAACTGGAGACACCAGGGATTGAACCTGGGACCTTCTGCATGCCAAGCAGAGGCTCTACCACTAAGCTACACCTCAGTGAAAGACCTCAGCCCCATGTGTCGCCGACTCCCTCTTCTGTTGCCAGCTTCCCCGCTCTGCCGGTGGGCGAACCTGTAGGTAATTGAAATAGTCCAGGACACATTAAAGTCTTCATTCCCACCCTCCCCCAGCGACCATCCGTCTCCGAACCAGACTCAGATTTTATGACAGTGTTAGCCGAACATCTCAAAGTCTCGGGGTGGCTGATAATCAGGGGTCATTTTGTAGAAAAAAAGAGGTGCAGGAGCTCATTAGCGTAACTCATTTGCATGTGCCACACCCCCTGACATCACCGGAAGTGTGTCAGAAGGCAACACCCACCGCTCAGGCTCCACTGGACTGTTTTGGATTGCTAGCTATTGGGGGGGAGGGGGGAAACGTGCAGATCTGCCCTTGTAGAGGAGGGAGAGCTTGTACCTGAACAAAACTTGGTCTTAAAGGTGCCACTGGACTGTCTTGGACCGGGGGGCCAGGGAAGAGCTCTGCAACTTACCTGGCTGCTTCTTGCTCTCACTGAGGGCTGCTGGGAGCAGGGGGCGGGGCTTGTTGCATGTGCCCGCCCCCTGGGCTCTTTACTGCCGGAGCGCCGCTCCTGTGCGTTCCTGCAGGAAATGACCCCTACTGATAATAAATTATGCAAAAAGCCATCTGTGAGACAGAGGCAGGCACACTCGTGAAGGATAACTTGCAATTTATTTTCTTTAAAAAAAAACCCTCTGCGGGGAGCAATGCTCCCTCTAAGCTGCAGAGTCTTGTGAGCAAAAATTCTACTTGGTGAGCTGCTGGCATTACTGTTGTGAGTGAGCAATTTGGCTACTGCATAGATTAGTTTGCTCAGGAGCCGTCCTTCCTGAGCTAGGGTCAAAATGTGCGAGCCAGAGGCTAAAAAACTGTGAGCTAGCTCACACTAACTGAGCTTAGGGGGAACGCTGGTCACCACCCTGGACTTCCTTGGTGGTCTCCCATCTGACTACTAGCCAGGGCTGACCCCGCTGAGCTTCCGAGGTGTGATGAGATCGGGCCAGCCCCTGGGCCGTCCAAGTCAGGGCAGACGCTGGTGATGGGAAAACCAAAGAGAGAGCCAGTGTGAGGCCATCGTTAAAGAGTCAGACCAGGATCTGGGAAACGGTGTCCCCTCTAAGCTCAGTCCGTGTGAGCCAGCTCACGATTTTTTAGCCTCCGGCTCACGCATTTTTTGTCTTCGCTCAGGAAGGAGGGCTCCAGGGCAAACTAACTGACGCAGCAGCCTGATCGCTCGCTCACAGTTTTAATGCCAGTAGAATTTTTGCTCATGAGACTCCACAGCTTAGAGGGAGCGTTGCTGGGAAACCCCTGCTCAAAGCCGCAGTCCTCCATGGAAGCTTACTGGGCGACCTTGGGCCAGTCTGTGTCTCTGGGCCTAACCTACCTCACAGGGTTGTTGTGTTGATAAAATGGAGGAGAGGAGAACTAGGCCAGCTGCTCTGAGAGACTGATGGTGTAGTGGTCAGGAGTGCGGACTCTAAACTGGGAGAACCGGGTTTGATTCCTCACTCCTCCGCACGCAGCTGCTGGTGTGACCTTGGGTCAGACACAAGTTCTCTCAGAGCTGTTCTCTCAAGGGCAGTTCTCGAGAGAGCTCTCTCGGCCCCGCCTACCTCACAGGGTGTCTGTTGTGGGAAGGGGAAGGGGAAGGAGATTGTGAGCCACTCTGAGACTCCTTCGGGTACTGAAGGGCAGGGCTATAAATCCAATCTCCTCCTCCTTCTACTTCCTCCTCCTCCTCTTCCCCCTTGGGGGGAAGGGCGGAGTATAAATAAATAAATAAATAAGGTAAATTCATGGTACGGACTAGGCCTGAGCCGCTTGAATGCAATCTGGAACCTCCATGTTTAGGAGCAGTCTACCAGATTGCTCTAAAGAGAGAGGTAGGGTGGGGGGGTCGTCATCTCTTCCTAGTTCTGCTTATTGTTGCCCTCGCCTTCCTCATTGTTGGAGACCGAATGCGGGACCCGACCGCCCCTGGTTTGCTCCCGCCCAGCTGCTCTTAGGCTCCAGTGGTTCTCTTGTATCCCTGAGTAAAAAGGTAAAGGCTCCCTTGCTCGAAAGCCAGCCGAGTCTGACTCTAGGGTTGCGGTGCTCATCTCCGTTTCCAAGCCGAAGAGCCAGCGCTGTCCAAAGATGTTTCCGCGGTCATGTGGCCGGCATGACTAAACGCCAAGGCGCACGGAACGCTGTTCCCTTCCCACCGAAGCGGTACCTATTTATCTACCTGCCATTTCTTGCTTTCGAACTGCTAGGTTGGCAGGAGCTGGAACTAGAGACGAGAGCTCACTCCGTCATGCGGCACCCGGGTCTCGAACTGCTGAACTACCGACCTTCCACAGCCTGCAGTTCAGCGTCTTAAGCACTTGAGCCACCGCAGTAGCCGAGTACATAACAGTGGATCGGGCCTGTCAGTCTTGCTACAGGAGTTGTACTCACAGCACATATGCAGGTGTGCGGC
>NW_015168843.1:0-2688 GCF_001447785.1 Gekko japonicus
GAAAGGGAGTGGGAGAAATGGGAGCCAAACTAGAAAAGGAAATGGCAGATCTTAAACAGGAGTTCCAAAGCTTGTCACAGAAATCCTCAGAAATAGATCAGAAAATGCAAGATGTTAGCCGAAAATGCAAGATGTAAGTCAAAAAGTAGAGGCTGTGGAAACGGAATATAAGATACTGGATACAAATATGGGTTGCAGAGGAATTGAAGAGCAAATGGATGATAAAATAAGAATAAGGGTGATGGAAGCTATTAAGGAGTATTTAAAAGATGACGGTGTGGAAGAGATAGAATTTTGCTTTGATTTGATCTACAGAGTTAATTCGGTTGTGGCAACACAGAGAAATTTACCAAGAGATGTGATTGTGCAGATGGTCATTAAAAGACTGTGGGAGATTATGTTAAGAAAACAATTCACAGTGCCATTTGTAATGGATGGAAAGAAAATAATGGTAATGAAAGAATTGCCAAGACAGGTTCTGCAGGACAGGAAAAAAATTAAAAATTTGGCAGACAAGCTGAGAAGCCTGAACATATGGTAAAGATGGGAAATACCGCAAGGTTTAAGCTTTATATATCAAAGTCAAAGATATACAATTAAGACTTCGGGGCAAATGGCAGAATTTATGTATGACTTTGACAAGGTCTTTGGAGAGAAATAATAATAAGACATGATGGAGTACAAATTTTTATCATGGAATGTAAACGGATTAAATTCACCCAATAAAAGAAAAATTGTTAGACATTGGTTGGTGAAGCAAAAATGTAATTTGATATGTCTGCAGGAGACACATATTAAAAAACAAGATTTTAAGTATTTGGTGGCCAAACAATAAGGGGAAGAATTTTATTCATTAGCAACAAAGAAGAACAGAGGAACTGTGATTTATGCAAAGAAAGAATTGGAACCAAAATAAATTTTTAAAGATAAAGAAGGAAGATATGTAGCGGTGGAAATAAAACTGCAAGAAAAGAAAATTTTGTTGGTGAATATATATGCACCAAATGGAGCCAAGGAATTTTTTTTTTAAGGATTTGATAAAAGACCTGGATCAAGTAGCTTACGATCAAACTATAATAGCAGGAGATTATAATGGAACAGTCAACTATAAACTGGACAGAGAGACAAAAAAAAAAAGGATGAAAAGAGTGGGAAGTTACCAAAAGTTTTTTTTGAGTTTACAAAACATGAGAAGGTGGAAGATGTTTGGAGGAAGTTTAACCCTGGGACCAGTGATTTTACATTTTATTCAAATAGACATCAATCCTTTTCAAGAATTGATATGATATGGGCAACAGGTGAACTGGTATTAAAGACTAAAAAAAATGAAATATTGCCAAGGCATAATTCAGACCACAATCCATTATTATGGACAATAAAGGGAATATGTAAGTAGCCAAGGTGGAGAATCAATGAAGATTTACTAGACCAGAGTGAGATAATAGAGACTATAAATAAAGAAACTAGACACTTTTTTCAAACAAACATGACGCAGGGGATGCCGATCCAAGTTATATGGGATGCGTATAAGGCGGTTATCAGAGGTCTTCTGATATCGATGAACAGCAAAGAAAAGAAAAAGAGATTAGAACAACAAAATAAGATTATGGAAGAAATAAAGATTAGAGAGACAGAATTAAAGAAGAGACCAGGTAAAAAGAAAATAATTAGGCAAATACAAATCCTACAAGAGCAGTTAAATGCAATATTGAACCAAGAGCTTTATTGGAATCTGAAGAAACTGCAACAAAAGTCTTTTGAAGGGGCAAACAAGCCAGGAAAATATTTAGCATGGCAATTGAAGAGAAGAATAGAACGAAATACCATAACAAAAATTATGGATGGAAGCAAAGAAATAGTAGATATAAATGGAATTAAAAGATCGTTTTTTAAATACTATGCAAATTTGTTTGCAAAAAAGAAGGTGGACAAAAATAAAATAAAGGAGTATTTGGATGGAGTGAATATGGAAAAGATTTCAGAGGAATTTAAAGGAATATTAAATGGGAAGATTATGAGAGAAGAAATTGAGAAGACAATACAAGAAGCTAAGTTGGGCAAAGCTCCTGGACCAGATGGTTTTACAGTAAAATTAAAGAGGAGCTGACCCCAACTTTAAAGATGTTGATGAACGATATTAGAGAAACGAAAAAGGTTCCAGGAACATGGAAGGAAGCTGTAATCTCACTTATACCTAAAGAAGCACAGGATGTAACAAATGTAAAAAACTATAGGCCAATTTCTCTTTTGAACAACGATTACAAATTGTTTGCCAAAATAATTTCAGAAAGAGTTAAGACATATCTACAAGAAATGATAGAATTTGCCTAAAAGACAAATAAAGGATAATTTAAGAATAGTGATTGATGCAATTGAGTACTATGATAAGCATCCAGAAAAAGAGGTTGGCTTTTTCTTTGTGGACGCGGAGAAAGCATTTGATAATCTGAATTGGGACTTCATGTTTGAAGTGATGGAAAAAGTGGAAGTGGGTGAGAAATTTTTGAATTTGATTAAAGCAATCTATACAGAACAAAAGGCGGCACTGATAATTAATTCGGATACAACGGAATACTTTAAAGTACAGAAAGGGACAAGACAGGGGTGTCCTTTGTCTCCATTACTATTTATTTGGACTTTAGAAGTGTTGTTAAAACAGATTAAAGAGGATAAACAAATACTGGGTTT
>NW_015168843.1:2779-41053 GCF_001447785.1 Gekko japonicus
TTTTGCCAAGGCTGATGTTTTTATTTCAAACAATTCCAATAATAAGAAAGGTAAAAATATTGGATTTGTGGCAAAAAGAAATCTCAAAGTTTGTCTGGAATGGAAAGAAGCCAAGAATAAAAATGAAGATCCTTTGTGATGCCAAGGAAAGAGGTGGATTACAATTACCGAATTTAAGACTATACCATGAAGCGGCATGTCTTACTTGGCTGCGGCAATGGATTCTTTTGGAAAACAAAAAATTGTTGGCGCTAGAGGGACATGATTGCAGATTTGGTTCGCATGCCTATTTAGGGTTTGAAAAGTTGAAAGGAGATGGTTTTTTTAAGCATCATGTTATAAGAAGGGTACTTTTTTTGGACAAAATATAAGCGGTTTTTCTCAGATGAGAGGCCGCTATGGATAGTACCGGCAGAGGTGATAAAACCATTTTCAAGATATAAAGGAGAAGATTGGTTACAATATAAAGACATGTTAAAAAAGGTGGGAAACGCGTTTGTTCTGAAAATGAAAGAAGAAATGGCATTTAAGTATGGGTGGTTTGAATATAGTCAAATACATGATCTTTTTAAAAGGGATAAGAAAATGTTTGGTTTCAGGGAAAAAAATAATGAGATTGGTTTGGAGGGGGAAAAAGTGTATATCTAAAGTTTATAAAGTGTTGTTAAAATGGTATACTGAAGAAGAAACCGTTAAAGAGCAAATGATAAAATGGGCGATTAATATGAATACAGAAGTAACAATAGAAACATGGGAGTATCTATAGAAAAATACACTGAGAATATCAACATGTAATAACTTTAAAGAAAACTGTTACAAGAGGATGTATAGATGGTATATGACACCAAAAAAATTGCTAATATGAATACAAATATGTCAAATAAATGTTGGAAGTGTAAAAAAGGGGAGGGCTCTTTTTACCATATGTGGTGGACATGCGAAAAGGCAAAAAATTATTGGAGCCAAATTCATGCAGAGATGGAGAAGATTTTGAAATATACCTTTAAAAAAGAACCAGAATTGTTACTTTTAGGTTTGAAAATGGAAGAAGTTAACGTAGATAAAAGAACTCTGATGTGGTACATGGTGACAACAGCTAGACTGATATACGCTCAGTATTGGAATCAAGAAGAAGTACCAAGAATGGAAGATTGGATTAAGAAGCTGCTGTTTGCAGTAGAGATGGACAAAATGACAAGAAAATTGAATAATATGGAAGCAGAAGACTTTTATAATGACTGGAGAGATTTAAAAGAATATTTAGAAAAATATTGGGAAGTAAAGGATACTTTATTTTGTTTTAATAATTATTAAACATAGAATTTTCTTTTAGAGTGTTTTAAAGAACTAAGATAGGTAAAAAAAATAATGTTTTAAAAAGAAAAGTTACTTAGTGAAATATAAGAATAAGTATAATGGAAGAAGAGTGAAGAAATGAATTTGCAGGAGGTTGAAGCACTGTGGGAAGCCATATATAAAGGGAGGGAAAGGGAGGTGGGTTAGGGTGTAACGGGGGAGAATACAGACATTGTAAATTGTTGATCATGTATGTTTATATTTTAAATAAAAAATTGTTATTAAAAAAAGGAATGGAGGCAGATTTTAAGGAAAGATTACATATTTTTGTCAGGAGATCCACAAGTTCACATTTGAGTTCTTTCAGAACTCTCGGATGTATGCCATCTGGGCCTGGTGATTTATCAGTTTTTAAGTTGTCTATCAGTTTTAGGACCTCCTCTCTCGTCACCTCAATCTGACTCAGGTCTTTCAACACCCCTCCTGAAATCAGTGGTTCTGGAGTGGGCAAGCACTTCTCATCTTCCACAGTGAAGACGGAGGCAAAAAATGCATTTAGCTTCTCAGCCATTTCCCTATCATCCTTCAATACTCCTTTTACCCCTTGGTCGTCCAAGGGCCCCACTGCCTCCCTGGCTGGTTTCCTGTTTCTAATGTATTTGAAGAAAGTTTTATTGTTGGTTTTTACGTTTTTTGCTATATGCTCCTCATATTCCCTTTTTGCCTGCCTGACCACAGACTTGCATTTTATTTGCCATAGCCTGTGTTCTGTTTTATCAGCCTCACTGTGACTAGCTTTCCACTCCTTAAAGGAATCCTTTTTACCTTTTACAGCTTCCATTACTTTGTTTGTTAACCATGCAGGCTTTTTCCTATACCTGTTTGTGCATTTCCTAACCTTCTAGGATCGTAGTTTTAAATAGTTTCCAAGCTTTCCCAATGTTTTTGACCCTTTCTACTTTTCCTTTCAGTTTCCTCCCCACATGTCCCCTCATATCAGAGAAGTTACCCCTTTTATATTCTATAAAATAACTTCATATCAGAGAAGTAACTTCAAATCAGAGAAGTTACCCCTTTTATATTCTATTCTTATATTCTAGGGGAGCGGTGGCACAGAGGATTTATCCTCTGGTTAGTAACATCTGAGCTGAACAGTACGGCTGTCAGTTCTAGCCCCGTGTTAGCATGAGCTACCAGCCTTGTCCCCAGCTCGCCGTCCACCCAGTGGTTCGAAAGCTTCAGCGAGTAGATAAAATGGGTACCCCTCCTTAGAGAGGGTGGGCACACCAAAGACCCCCCCCCCGGGGGGGGGGGGGTTAGCCGGGGACCAGAATGCTCAGCTCACAAGATTGAAAGCCTAAGAAAAAATCTCTTCGACTCCGAGAAGCCTGTAGTGGGCCGTTCTGGCCAGGCGGTGGCAGAGTGGTGCTGCAAGACCTGGAGAAGCTGACATCATCTTGCCGAGCCAAAGTGAATATGCTGACGGAATACGTCTGACCCTGCAGCTGAACAAACCCTTGCCGACTGTGAATGTGTGTGATTTAAAAGATATATATATATTGTCCTCCCTTACCCCCATAATCATTGTTAGTCCCGCGTGAATGAATAACTGTAAATCGCTTAGAGCCAGCAAGCTCTGCAGGATTGAGCGATTAATAAATTGAAAATTATTATTATTATGATGAGTTCAACATCCCTGCTCTAAGGGAAGTTGAGGAAGCCTCAAAGCTTTTTCGCCAGGCTTGCTTAATTCTCCTTTCACTGGGATCCCTGGGGAGTCGGTCCGCCTCTGCTAGTAAAACCGGAGTGGAGCATAGACTGGCTATAGAATCATCCACTAGAGGGAGTCTGAAACGCTCTGCCGCATCTAGAACTAAGGAACAAAATGTGGAGGTGATGAGGTGATTCAATTTGGGCCTAGCTGGTGATTCCCAATCGGACTGGACTACCTGATCAAAAACAGCTGGGAAAGGAATCCCAAGGGGGGAAGACCCCGTTTTTGGAAAGGCACTGGCTGATCCCGTAGGTTTGCTTGTGTCAGGGGTTTCCGCTTCTTTGCTGCTAAGTGGAATTTTGAAATCACCTATTACGACAGAGTTTTTTTGTCTAGCTTCTATCTTTAATTCATTCATCATTTTATAATCCTCCTCTATCTTTTGGTCTGGTGGGTGATAAACTCCCAGTGTTAAGTTTCCTTTTGGCCCCCCTATTTCAACCCATAGAATTTCCAGAAGTGAATCCAATTCTCTTAGCCACTCAATCTTTCTGGACTTTATACCCTCTCTGACATACAGAGCCACCACACCTCCAACCCTTCCCCCCCTATCCTTCCAATATAATATATAACCGGGAATCACTGTATCCCACTATTTTTCCTCATCCCACCAAGTTTCTGAAATACCCACAATGTCTATTTTTCCCTCCAACACCAAGCACTCCAACTCCCCCATTTTACCTCGGACACTTCTAGCATTTGTATAGAAACAGCTATAATTTCCCATACAAGTTAAGCCTGCAACCTTCCTCTTGCTATCTCGAGACCTTGTCAGGCAGTCCATGTCACTAGCCATGGTCTCAGTGGACAATTTCAATCCACCTCCCTGTAGAAAAGCAACAGGTACCCCCTCATCTCTCTGAGATGAGCCAAACCAAACCAGAGACTTTTTATCTCCTGTCGGCTTTCCCCCAATATTCAGTTTAAAAACTGCTCTGCCACCTTTTTGATTTTAAGCAGATTTCCATGGCAGAGTTGGGATCTGAACCTGGGTCCTCCAGATCCTAGTCTGACACTGTAACCACTACACCACATTGACTCTCAGCTTTCCCTCCACCCTTCTTCCTGGCAGCCACTCCCTGGAAAAAGTCTACCCAAGTTACAAATGTTGTGTGGTAGCAAGTGGCTCATGTAAGTTGTGTGGTGGCCAGACCTGGTCATGGTGCTCCAGTTGTGCAGAGGCTGCCATTGGGCCCTGTGACATCAAATTCTCTGGTAGCCACTGCTGCAACTGGGTGAGTTGCATAAATTTCATGATAGCAAGTTGTCCTGTGGCTGCTGTTAGACCTCTTCCTAATGTGTCCTCCCTCCAGGGCAGGAAGGAAGGGAGCAGAGGTTGACTAGGAGGCCAAAAAGTTGAAGTTAGTATAGCTCTGATTAAGAGGAGTTGGTGCAGAAGAGAGGCAAGTAACAGAAACAATGCATGGAGGGGGGAATGTCCTATAGCTGGCATGGAGAGGTAGGAGACCTAGAGCTGTGTTATTTATTTATTTATTGGATTTATATCCCACCCTCCCCAAAGGCTCAGGGCGGCTAACAACTAGGCACGAGTGCCAAAGTTAAGACAGATAAAAACAGCATAAAACAGAATAAAACAATATAATACAAACACCAAAGTGTCAGTGCTCAATTTGTCACAAGATGGGGTATTTATTTATTTATTTATTTATTTATTTGTTTGTTTCACTTTTACCCCGCCCTTCCCACTAGGCAGGCTCAGGGCGGCTTCCAAGAACTGACAAGCAGTATACATTCACAATAAAATATAAAACATCAATTAAAGCACAACCAATCAATATAAAACATTCATTAGATGGCGATAGAACTAAAGTGCAATTTAAGGACACATTCGGCGGTACCGCCGCATTAGATCGTATAGGATCGGAGTTCACTACAGGGCGCTGCTGGTAAAACGTCGCTCCTATCGGAACGCCTGCCTGAAAAGTTCTGTTTTCACGGCCCTGCGGAACTGTGACAGGTCCAGCAGGGCCCTGATCTCGGCAGGGAGCTTTTTCCAGTAGGACAGAGCTACAAATGAAAAAGCCCTTGTCCTGGTTACCATCAACCTGACTTCCTTAGGGCCAGGGAGGGTCAGGCGGTTTTGGGATCCTGATCTCAGTGCTCTCTGGGGAATATACGGAGAAAGGCGGTCCCTCAGGTAGGCCGCTCCCTGACCATAAAGGGCTTTAAAGGTCAAAACCAGCACCTTGAAGCGAATCCGGAATGCTATTGGCAGCCAGTGCAGAGTCTTAAGCACAGGCTGGATATGCTCCCACCTGGGGAGGCCCATCAACAGCCTGGCCACCGCATTCTGCACCAGCTGCAGCTTCCAGAGTTGCACCAAGGGCAGCCCCATGTAGAGAGCATTGCAGTAGTCCAACCTCGAGGTGACCATAGCGTGGATTACTGTAGCCAGATCATTGCGTTCGAGGAAGGGAACCAACTGCCTAATCAGCCGAAGATGGTAAAAGGCTGCCTTGACAGCGGCTGCTACCTGGGCCTCCATTGTTAAGGAGGCATCCAGGAGCACTCCCAAACTCCTGACCCTTGGAGCTGGCACCAATGGCACCCCACCGAAGGCCGGGAGTGTGATCCCTACCCCCGTACCACTCCAATTCAGGCACAGGACTTCCGTCTTCGTTGGATTCAATTTCAATCGGCTCAGTCTAAGCCATCCAGCCACGTCCTGCAACACCTGGTTCAGATCTTCCGGGGTAAAGTCAGACCAGGGGTAAAGCCCAACATCAGATAGAGCTGGGTGTCATCCGCATATTGGTGACAACCCAGCCCATGCCTCCGGGAAATCTGGGCAAGGGGGCGCATATAGACATTAAATAGCATCGGGAAGAGCACAGCCCCTTGGGGCACACCACACACTAGTGGGTGTTTTCAGGACTGCTGCTCCCCAATAGCCACCCTTTGTCCCCGACCTTGGAGAAAGGAGACAAGCCATTGCAAGCTGAGCCCCTGAATTCCCATGTTGGCGAGGCAGTGGGCAAGCAGCTGATGGTCAACCATGTCGAATGCCGCTGACAGGTCTAGCAACAGCAGCACTGCTGCCCTGCCCCGATCCAGATGCCTCCGGAGGTCATCCATGAGAGCGACGAGTGCCGCTCCGTCCCATGGCCAGGGAGAAAACTGAACTGGAAAGGATCTAGCATAGAAGCATCATCCAGAAAGCTCTGCAACTGCACCACCACCGCCCTCTCAATTAACTTGCCCAAATAAGGCAAGTTGGAAACCAGCCGATAGTTGGCCAATTCAGCCAGATCCAGTGATGGCTTTTAAAGGAGGGGATGGAGCATCGCTTCCTTGAGAGCCCCCGGAAGCAGTTCCTCAGAGAGGGACTTGTTGATAATATCCCTGAGGGCACCTCGCAACCCCTCGCGGCCAGCTTTAATTAGCGAGGAGGGGCACAGATCAAGGCTGCAAGTGGTTGGGCATACAGTAGAGATCAGTCTGCCAACTTCCTCTAGGCTGAGTGGACTGAAATAATCCAGAATGGAACCAGAAGATGTGCATGGAGCCTCGAGTTCACTCACTGTCTCAACTGTGGCGGGGAGGTCGCGGCGGAGCACCTAGTCTTTATCTGCAAAATAGCTTGCAAAAGCCTCACAGCCGATATCCAATTCCCTAGTGTTTTGTCTGCCCTGTGGCAGAACTGTTAAAGACCGAATTGCTCTAAATAATTGTGCTGGGCGTGAGCTAGCAGATGCAATCGAGGCTGCATAGAACTCCCTATTCCCAGCTTTGACTGCCACCTCATAGGATTTCATAAACGTCCTATAAGATGCTTTTGTTGCTTCGTCGCGAGCGCGCCACCACTGTCTCTCTAGCCATCTAAGCCTTTGCTTCATCAGCCTCAGCTCCTGGGTGTACCAGGGAGCCAGCCTTGTGTGCAGGCGCAGAGGGAATCTGGGAGCGATCTCATTGATGGCTGTCAAGAGACGGTTATGCCAGTCCTCGACTAGCTCATCTAGTGAGCCGCCAGGGGTCATAGGATCCCGCAGAGCCATCTAAAGCCACGCTGGGTCCATTTGGCTCCGTGGGTGAGCTAAAATACGCTTGCCACCCACACAGGGTAGGGGGTGACACATTCACTCGGGCCCTCAGGGCATGGTGGTCCAGCCATGGAACTGCCGTAGCAGTAATCCGGTCAACTGTAACCCCCGCCGCGAAGATCAAATCAAGTGTGTGACTGGCTCGGTGAGTGGGGGCCGTTATATATTGGGAGAGTCCCAGCGCCGCCACGGACGACATCAGGTCCAACATCCGTGAGGAAGCCACACTGTCGGCATGGACATTGAAGTCACCCAAGACTATCAGTCTAGGGTGCTCCAACGCCCAGCCTGACACGGCCTCCACCAGGGATGGCAGACTGTCAGGCGGTGCGTTGGGCGGATGGTACACCAACCAGACAGCCAAACTCTCCCCGGCTTCCGACACAAAGCCGGAACACTCAATACCTGTGAGCCTCGGCACCAGGAGCGCCCTGAAGGAGTAAGCCTCTCGAATGAACAAAGCCACTCCTCCCCCTTGCCCCATTATCTGGGATTGGTGAAGGACCGAGAACCCAGGTGGAGCTAGCTGGGAGAGTGCTACTGTCTTCCCATCTCGCACCCAGGTCTCGGTCACGCATGCCAGGTCCACATCCTGTTCAAGCAGAAAGTCCCAAAGGACTGCAGTCTTATTATTAATGGACCTGGCGTTGCACAGCACCAATGTCGGAGTGGGGTTTCTGGTCCTTGCCCCACTGCCTGCCTCCATTGGGATGGGGCGCAGGCTGGAAGGTGGCGCCGAGCTTCTCTATTTCTCAGCCCCCTTCCCTTCCATTTCTGCCTGGTCCCACCGCTATACCTCCCCCTTCCCAGGAGCACTGGTATACCCTGGCCCATCATTTCCAGCTACTGATGTTCTTCGCTACCCTGAGCCTCAGATCACTAGTAGCTTAGATAGATGGTATATCACAGGCAGTACTCCTGCTGACAGTTCACAAGGTCTTGTAGTGCTGCTAACCTTAGAACCTAATCTACCCTACCAGATAATCCCTTTAACTAACTAACTGCCCACCCTCCAGCTAGCCAGCCTTTAAATAGTAATCCCTCCCTCTTCCAGAGCCAATAATTTATTGTATATATGGCCCAAATCCGCATAGACATACAATTACATTGTGGGCTAATCAATTCCCACATTAGGATAGCCAATCACAAGTGCTTAATTAGTTCATTTACTCCCCCCACTACTCAATTGATTTAATCATTTTCTCATTGTCTATTGTATAGCTTACACTCCAATTCAATTTAATCATACCCAGACTTAATTTCCTACCCCCAATAGACAATCAATCAATCAATTGGCTTGCTATACATAATTAAGTATAAAAAGAAAAGAGAAAAAGTTCCCTATGGTTAGCAGAACTCTCGCGTTGTTAAAAAATTGCCTGCTCGCTCACTATCGCCTTATGTTCTTCTCCAGCCCCGTTGATAATTTCGCAGAGGGCTCCCCGGTATTCCTATGTTGAGTCTGCCCAGTTGTTATATTGGGTTCTAGTTTGATCTTCGCATCCAAGCACTCCCCTCCACTGCAAGAGGGTCCGCCTAAACAAACGTACCACTCAGGGACTGCTGGTGCCGAGTGCTGCCAGACGATCTCCGGTGGAGCAAGCCCCCCCCCAAGCTCCCTCTCTGCACTCCTGGGCCCTCAGCTCGCTCCTAGGTGGTCGCCGCTGTCCTCCTGCAGTGTGCAGAGAGACAGAAGATGGTAAAAGGCAGACTTGGCAGTGGCTCCCACCTGGGCCTCCTTCGTTAAAGAGGAGTCCAGGAGCACACCCAAACTCCTAACTTTAAAATGCTGGCACCAAAGGCACCCCATCGAAGTTTGGGAGAGGGAGCCCCAACCCTGAACCGATCTGACTCAGGCCGAGGACCTCTGTCTTTGCCGGGTTTAGTTTCAACCTGCTCAGTCTGAGCCACCCATCCACAGCCTGTAACACCTGATGAAGGTCATCCGGAGCAGAGTTCGACCGGCCGCCTAACATCAGATAGAGCTGGGTGTCATCTGCATATTGATGACACCCAAGCCCACAAACCCGGGCAATCTGGGCAAGGGGGTGCATGTAGATGTTAAACAACATTGGGTGCAGACACAGGAAAGTCCATCCGTGGCCCATCGCAGCCCTTTTACTACTGGATTTTCCCCGGTGTCTTTTAACTCCACTTCTGTGGCGGAGCAGAATGGGTTGCTGATGGCCGCAGGGCACTTCCCAGAGGTTGTCGTCGGATCGTGCCCTTTAAATCCGCCTGGCATTCACGCCAATGTCGGGTCTAATATTGCATATGATCACTGCCTCAGAGCGGCTTACAATCGCCTTATAATTTATTATGAACTGCTCTCAGCCATTTGGATTGAAAGTTATCTGAGAGTAACAAGTGGGTTAGTCCCTGACGATGAAAATTTAGTTTAAGCCAATACTGAAGCTAAAGTAATTTTGACTTCCACTGATATAGCACCTGTCTCTAGACCGATCAGTGTATTCGATACACACCTTGGGACCTGAAGAACTGCTCTGAGAAATTTGGACTGAACTCGCTCTAAGGGGGCAAAACTAGAGGAAGGAGGCCCAATAAAAGTGCCATAGAGCATCTGTCCAACTGCCTTTGCTTGAAAGAGTTTTTGGGCAGCTGGCACATAATAAGCCCCTTTGGTGCGATACAACTTAAGAATAGCATTGGCTGTTCTTTCACCTTGGGAGGCAACATACTGTATATGGGCTTTCCTAGCCCCATTTGATTGAAGGGCCATACCTAAGTATTTAAAGCAGGAAACCTGCTCTAATGAGTGCCCATTTACAGACCAGATTCTTTTCTTTTGTCTGGTCCCAAAGGCCATAACCTTGGTTTTTTGGAAATTTATTGTTAGTTCCTTACTGAAGTGAAGCTCACTGATGAGAGACATCTACCTGAGGTCATAGGTAGCATTGCTCCTGTCCCCACCTGAAAGGCTCTGCTTTTGCAGAGGGGATTGTTGCCTGACCACCATGGGGGGTAGGAAAGAGCCAGAATCCAGGAGCACCTTAAAGACTAACAAAATTTGTGGCAGGGTACATGAGCTTTCATGAGTCACTGCTCACTTCTTCAAATATCTCTCTGAATATATCTATCTGAAGAAGTGACTCCAGTGTCTCACCAAAGCTCCTCCCCTGCCAGGGGAGCTGATCTAAATGGAGATCAGTGGTAAAAGCGGGAGATCCCCAGGCCCACCTGGAGGCTGGCAGCCCTACTTGGGCACTCCATTTAGCTAACTGGTTGATTGGTTTGAGAAATCCATCCTTCCAGGAACTTGTCCAGTGTTTTAATGGCTAGCCATTCCAACTCTGAAAGACATTCGTGCTTGAGAAAAGACACATTAACCTTCGAAGGTGTGTATTTATCAGGTTTGTTTTGTAATGGTCCCCCTTCTGAAAACATTTTCCCCTTCCACAAAAAGATAGAGAAAGCACAAGAGCCTTGTCACGGCTTTGTGAAACCAGCTTAGAAGTGCAACTCTCAACAATAGGCACGCAAAATGAGATATATATTTTTGGCCCCCTGGAGGGGATTTTTTATTGCTTTTTAAATTAAACTACAAACTACAAAGAAATAAGGGAAGGGAACTACAATTAAGGAGAAAGTAAAGATAACCACTACTGACTAAAAATCCAATAGAAGGAGATCATTAAAACAGCTTAAGTACAAAATCATTCCTTAAATCGCTGATATCTTTTGAACTTAGTCAGACATGCTAAAATATCTTTTAACACTTAGATTTAACTGTTAGAGAGAAACCCCAGAGCATCCCATTATTAAAAACCATATTTTCAAAGGCACAATTCAGAGTCCTTCAGCCTTCATTTTTTCTTTTCTTGTCTTTTCCTCAGTTTATATGGACTTTTAGGGGCAGCCACCCCTTTTTCAGAAAGAGAGTTCTGTCCAGAAGACTCGCCACTGGACTTACTGTCCTTCTCCTCTTTATCCACCTCCTCTGGCTCACCCAACTGGATTCTCAAAAAAGTCCCGTGCTTTGGAAACAGAGTCAATCTTTTCTTTTTTGAAGGTTACGCCCTCTGGATATAACCACCGGTAGCTAATTGCATTTGTTTGAAGAAAAAGAATTAAATCTTTGTATTTCTTTCTCCTCAAATGGGATGTCTTTCAGAATCCTGATGGTACTGTCCCCAGTTTTCAAGGGTGTCCCCACCGTCACTCTCAGGATAGAAGCCCTCACGTGCCTCTTCAAGAATCTCATTACTATTTCCCCAGGCAGATTATTCTTCTTTATATATACAGAATAGGACCTGTAGGCCACATCCATTTCGCTCACGAGATACTCCGCCTTCAAATCTGTCACTGGGGCTAATGCATCGCTCATCACTTGCTTCAGATTCTCTCCTTTGAATTCTGGGACACCTTGGAATCGAAGGACCAAGTTTGCATTCTCCATTTGTAGCTGTAAAAGTTGTTCTTCTGTAGAAATTTGCTTCTTTTCCAACCTTTGTACCTTTTTCTTCCCCTTTTGGGTAGTGGCGTCAACTTCTTTCACTTTCTCAGCTGTTTGCTCCATGATTTTAAGAGTCCCATTCAATTGAAGCTGCTGAGTATTGATGCTTTGGTTCATCATTGACAACTGTTCCTTGAGATCAACCCCTTTTCTATAATCCCCTTCCAAGCTGAGCTGTACTGCAGGGTTCAGCTAGGAGCTCAAAGGAGGAGAGGAAATTTGGAAACATCTCCACATTTTGAAGGTAGGGCTCTAGCAGATCAATTCTTTGGTACCAGGCCTTGAAAGGCTCTTCCGTGAGCATTCACAGACTTCCCAGCCTGACACGTAAATAGTTTGCCCTGTGTCTGGCAAGCAGAAATCTTGATTTTCCTCTAATGGTCCTTTATAAATAGTTCCACCCACACTCAGCTTGAAAGCAGCTCTGACTCACATAGGAAATGAGATTCTTCCCCTCCTTGCTGTGGAGGACAATTATGGGTGTTTTTTTTTTAAAAAAAAGGAATTAGAAGCAGGAGGGCTGAATCTAGCCAGAGGTAAATTGTCACTCCTTTTTTCCTGCTTGCAGTAATTACTTCTGCCAGCCGCCTGCTCTGACTGCCTGAGACCTGCGGCAGCGTCCTCAGCAATGTGTTCTCCAGCTCCAGTTTGCAAGTTGGCTTTATGCTGATTAGCTGCTTACTCACCGTTTATGTGTCTCCATCAATCATGCCTGATTTTCCTTCTGCTTTTGTTTTACTGTCCTTGTGGGCATTTTATTGTCCTCTAGAAAAACTGGGATGTCTCATTACACAGAGAATTTGGAAGGAGCCTCAGCCATGCAAGTAAGGTTTGCATTTGTGGGTTCTGCACAACAGAGAAAGAAAAGCAGTGGGAAGGGAGACTTGCTGGCCCCCACGTGCCCCCACCCCAGCTCCCCGGCACTGGGATTGCCTCTGGCCTTTCCATCAATGCTTTCAACCTGCAGTGAAGAGGAAATCGCCCACTGCACTCATGCAAGCTGCACAACAGAGACCAAATAATACGGAAGTCCGGGGACAGTTAATAACAAACAACATTTTATTCCAGCCTGAGCTTTTATGAAGGAAATTATTTTCTACATTTTATAAGGAAGATTCCAGAATGGGAGGGGGAAGTGAGAGCTGGGGGCACTGTTACCTATAGGCCCTCCCCTGGATCACCCAAGCAAGCCCAATCTTGTCAGATCTGGGAAGCTAAGCAGGGTCGGCCCTGGTGAGTACTTGGATGGGAGACCACCAAGGAAGTTCCGAGTCGCTACACAGAGACAGACATTGGGAAGCCATTTTTGCCATCTCTTGCTTTGAAAACCCTGTAGGGTTGACATAAGTCAGCTGTGACTTAATGGCACTTCACACACACACAACACATAGGAAGATGTTGCACAAGATCCTGCACAATGGGAACTATGCTAAGTCTGTTTAGGTTTACATCTGCACATCACTATGATTAACAGGACAAGCCTAAGTAGTATTGACCTCAAGGGACTTAGAAGAGCCTCACTCCTGGGATGACACTGCTGGAATTAGAACAGTGTGGAATTAAGAGGCAGTACAACGGTTGAGGAAAAGTGGAAACAGTATGCAGAGAAACAGTTCTGGGATGATGTCAAACCTTGCTCACTTTGCTTTTCTGGGGGGAGGGGAATTCCTTAGGAGGGGGTGTGAGTGTGGAGTGTGTGGCTGCACTATCTTCGAAGCATAACTCTTAAGAAGAGCCTTTCTCTGGTTCACAGAGGAATGTCCTTTTTTTTTTAACCCCCGGAGGGGTATTTCTATTTTTTCAATAAGACTACAAACTACAAAGAAAAATATAGGAAGGGGAACTACAACTATGGATAAAGAAAAGATACCCACACTAACTAAAATCCCAAGAGTGGGAGACCCCCTTTATGTTAAACTTAATATTAGTATTAAAAGAGTTAGTAAAACAATATACTTGTCGAGTTCTTGTTTTTCACATTGTTCTGTATTAGTAAATTAGTTATTATGAGAGACCTTTCTGAGCATCTTCTTTATTTCAAAGAGCCATTTATCAGAGTCCTTCTGCCCTTACTTTGGCTTTCTGTCTCTAAAATCATATACAGTTTTCATACAGTTTTCATTGCTCCCACACCCGCTTCTGCAGCAAAGTCCTCATCCGTTCCCGAGGCAGCTGAGTCACTTGACTTAGTTTCTTCCTCTTTTGATTCTTCCCCCAATCGCAGCTGACGTCTCAAGAATCCCTTGGCTTTGAAGATGGAGTCTATCTTCTCCTTTCTATCGTTGATTTTAAAGATGACACCTTCAGGAATCGCCCACCCTAAGCTGTTTAGTGTTAAGACACCGGGGTGTTTTGAGAGTCTCTAAGTTCTTATGATCCGTCCATACCTTGAATGGGACCCTAGCCCCCTCCAGCCAATGTCTCCATGTAGAAAGCACGAGTTTTATTGCCCCGCCTCCTTTTCCCATACTGACCAGTTCCTTTCCTTGACACATAAGCCAACAGATGCAACAACCCATCGTCCCCCTCTTGTAAGATGCCCCCCATAGCCACATCCGAAGCGTCAGTTTGCACAATAAACTTTTTCGATTCGTCTGGGTGAGCCAGAACTGGCTGCGAGGTGAAGAGAGCCTTTAAGCGCGAGAACACTTCCTGGCATTTCTCAGTCCATGGGAGCATAGCCCCTGGTCGCGTAGCCTCCAGACCCTTTCCCTCCGTTTTTAAGAGGTCAGTGAGAGGGATGCTGATTTGAGCAAAGTTGGGCAAAAAGGATCTATAAAAGTTTGCAAAACCGAGGAAGGACTGGAGTTGTTGTCTGGTCCGGGGTACCTCCCACCCCAAGACATTCCGCACCTTCCCCGGGTCCATTTCCAGTCCCTGGTTGGAAATGCAATAGCCCAGAAAGTCAATCTGCGTTTTGTGAAATTCACATTTGGACAGTTTTGCAAACAGTCTGTGCTTATGCAACGTACTCAGTACCTTCCTCACCAATTTCACATGTGAGGGGACATCAGGGGAGTACAGCAAGATATCATCCAGGTAAACGAGCTCCCCCCTTAAACAAGTGCTTGTGCAACACTTCATTGATTAAGTTCATGAAGACCCCCGGGGGGCCCTGAAGACTGAATGACATCACCAGGTACTCGAATTGGCCGAGGGGGGGTGTTGAACGCAGTTTTTGGCTCGTCTCCTTCTTTGATGCGCACACGAAAGTATGCGTCTCTGAGGTCTAACTTGGAAAATATTTTCCCTTTAGCTGCCTCCGCCAGCAGATCTTTTATCAAAGGCATGGGGTAGGCGTTGGTGGAAGACACTGCATTTAAACCCCGGTAATCCAAGCAGAGTCACAAACCCCCATCCTTCTTTTTCCTGAAGAGCACCAGAGCCGCATAGGTGGGATGAGGCCGGCCTGATGAAACCCCTAGCCAAGTTCTTGTTGATGAACTTTCGGAGCTCATCCTTCTCAGCCGGCCCCATTGCATAGATCCTCCCCTTGGGAAGTTTGTGCCCCGGCAAGATTTTGATACTACAGTCTGAATGTCTGTGCAGCAGCAACTCATCTGCCTCCTCCTCCCTGAATACGCTAGCCAAGTCCTGATACTCGGGAGAAACCTCCTGGGCCAAGCACGCTCCAGGGGTTTCTAGGGGTTTTTATTGGCCCCAACAAGGGTCCCAGCAGTGCTCGGGGCATCTGGGCGAAATGAATTGCACCCTCCCCTCTTCCCACAGTATATAAGGATCATGCTTGTGCAGCCATGGATCCTCCGAGATGAGGGGGAATCGGGCTGTCGAGGTGATCATGAAGGATCGGGTCTCCCAGTGGTCCCCTGCACCAATCCTTAACGGGACCATTTCATATTCGCACAGGTCTTTCATGGTAGACCCATCTATTTGTGTGAAAATCAGGGGTCCCTTTAGCTTTCTTACCTCAGCTTCCAGTCCCATAACCAAAGAGGGGTTAATCAAATCTCTCCCACACCCCAAGTCAATGACAGCTCTTGCTCGTAGGTGAGTTCTGAGAGCAGGATTAATTAACGAGACAGTCACAAAAAAGAGGGAGGGAGCCCTGGTGCTCTGTGCCTTCTACAGCAGGACCAAACAGTTTCTTGCCGGCTCAGGGTCCTCTCCATTTGAGTCCTCTCCGTCATCCTCGGGCATTGTTTGCAGGACCTTAGCAAATTTCAACTTCCCCATGGGTTTCTTCGCAGGGGTGGATGGGCGCAACTTCGCTCCTTCGTGTTTCTCCCGGTGCCCTTGTCCTCTGCAGTCGGCTATGAAATGGCCCATTCTCCACATCTGAGGCATAAGCCCTGCCGCATGCGTTGCTGCCTCGTAGCGTCTGTCTGCTTCAGTGGCTTGGGTTTCGGGGCTTGAGGGGCCGACCGTCCCCCAGCCGCAGCTATATCCAAATGGAGGGTTTGCAGGCGGTTTTTGGCGCTCTCCGCTTCCTGCATCCAGGCCGGGAGGTAAACTGGGTCAACCAATCTCAAGACCATCTCCCAGATCTCAGGGTTCAACCCTACTCGGTACAGTTCGGCTAGCACGTTGTCAGGCCAATTTTGCACTTTGGCCGCATGTTGTTTGAACTCAGCTGAGTACTCCCACACCGATCTGTGCCCTTGCTTTAGGGTGCGTAAGAATGCTCGTGCTCTAGGGCCCGCATTTCAATCCTCAAAGTGGGCTCACAATGCCCACATGAAAGCGTCCAAGCCTTGGGCATTGTGAAGCCCCACATACCAAGCCACCACTGGCCCTTGGAGCCGGGTGGCTACCACATCAATTCAGCTGCTGTCGTCCGAGAACAGGTGGCCTGAGCGATCTACGAATTTCTGCACCCACATCACAAAGTAGGATAACACCTCTGGGCTTCCATCGAACGTAGCTTTGATCAAGTCCTTTGGGTGGTGCACCACCTGTCCCCTCGGGCTATCTGGTCGTGGTGCCGGAACCAGGGCTTCTCCCGGTCTCGGAGGCGGCTCCTCTCCAGGCTGAGCCAGGACTTCCAGAGCGGGAACTGGTGGTCCTGCCAGTACCACTGGGGCCGCCGGCTGCGCCTCTCTTGCTTCCCTGATGGCCCGGGTTACCAGTTCTGGAATGGCCTGGATAATGTCCTCCAGGGTCTGTTGTAGGTGCCATCTCTCGTGATCAGCCACCCCCATTCACTTAGCTAGTTCCAGTCCCCTGTCTGGGGACACCCGGCCACTCCGGGTCTTTGATCACTCCGTCACCCAGGAGCTAGCAATCGGTTTGAAGGGAGCCCCAAACGGGGGCAGTCCCTCCAACGCGGTGAAGCCCCTGTCAAACAAATTGTCTCTCGGGGAGGCCCCCATCAGTAGATGTCTCTGCCATTGAACCAGTTGGAGTCACTTCAACTGGAGCTAGGTCGGTAGCCCGGCCCGGTGTTTCGGACACGGGGGGGGGTCAGGAACATGTGAGTCGATGAGGACTTCCTCTGCTGGCAAGCTCTGTGGACAAGCCTGTCACTGGAGCGATAATCTCACCCAGAGTCTTCATCAAATCTTCTTTTTCTGTCTCAGGAACCCCCTGGAACCTGAGAATCTTATTAGCCTTTTCCATTTGCAGCTGCAACAAATGATTTTCTTGAAGATTTTTTTTCGTTTCCACTTCACCCATTCTTTTCTTCATCTTCTTGCTTGAGGTGTCTATCTCTGTAACTTTCTCAGCCACCAACTCCACTTTTTTTTCCCGTTTCTGCCAGCTGGCGCTGTTGTGAAGTGAAATTTTGATTTAACGAGGTCAGTTGCTGGTTAATACCATCGAGCTGATCCATCACTGGCTTGAGCATATCCGCTAACAGCTTCATGATGTCAGCTCCCTCATCCGGCTTTGGACTCTGACTAGCAGGCTTCGCTTTAAACTTTCCTCGGGATGCTGCCATTTTTCAACTTTGTTTACACTTTCAAACCGCTTCTCCCGGGCTTGAAGCACTGATCAATTAGCTATTTGCACTCAAGTAAGTCTCTCAAAATACACACGTTGTCTGTTTCCTCCCACTCCCCCTTCGCTGTGTTTATCTGTCCTTGTGCTTCAGAGGCGTTCCTCTTCGCGCTCCGCTTTTCCCACAGGGGGGGGTGCCATTTATCAAAGTTCATTTACTTAGAACTCACGTTCATTGTTGGTCACATTCGTGACCTCGCTCACATCAATCATTTTTCTGCTCGGTCTTCCCCGCTTGTCCTGGTCGAGTAGCCTAAGGCCACTCATTGGTAGGACTGTCATAGCAGAGGGAAGCCTCAATTTGTGAAAGGCTCCAGGCCAGAGAGTGTTATGCCTGCCCCTGATGATGACCTTGACGAGACACCTGACAACCAGGAGCACGTGGAGTTTATTTTATTTATTTATTTATATAGGTATTTTTACCCCGCCCTCCCCGCAAGTGGGCTTAGGACGGCTTACAAGGGCATAAGCCATACATAAAATTACATAAAATCCAATAAAATCACAAAATCAACCAGTAACATACCATTAACAATAAAGTGCTTTACATTTCCAGGATGGTCTAAGTTGTTAAAGTGGTATCGTCCAGCACCCCAATTTGGGGTGTCATCATCCAGTAAGTAGTCCGAGCCAGTCGGCTGGTTTTGTTGCCGTGTAGTTCACGGCACCACAAGCCCCCGAAGAACACCCAGAAGCAGAGACTTACAGTCAAGAACTGGCTCCTGTAGCAGAAGAGTGTCTAAGTATCGAGGAGGATAGAGCCTCCCAGGAAACACCTGCACAGGATCAAGCTCTGCTTAATCCCAGTGATTCGCCACCCGACTCCCCGCCAGCTGTGACCAGGCTCCGGAGTCAACGTAGACAGGAGCTGAAAGAGAGACGCCGGGCTGCACGCATGCGTGCAAGATGTTCGCTCAGCCCTGAGTATTGACAGAAGCTTAACCTTGCTCCCTGCCAGTTAACGAGGTAATTGGCCAGCACAGTGTATCATCAAGCCTGCTGCTGGGAGGAATTTGTGCTGGCAACTTCGTTGACAGGACCAGACTCCATGCATTCCTGATCCAGACTCCGTGAAACTCTTGTCGGTTTGATACTCGGCTTTTGACCTTCGGCTTCGTTGACCCTGCTTTCGTCTCTGCACTTCTCTGGCTTCGTTGTGATTTATGGACCTTGAATTCTGGTATGTCTGACACTGGCTTTGGAATCTGATTTGGACTTGTTTGAACTGTGCTGCTTGATTTGCTCGGCTAGACCTCGGACTGCTTCTGGACTTTGCTTGCTTGCCTCACGCCCCCTGGCCCTGCCGTGACAGAGAGCTTTGAGGGATAGCCTCTTTGATGGCTTGCTGCCACAGAGGAATGTCCTTGGATCTTCCAGTGCCAGCTTGCTCAGTAGATAGTGGGATTGTACATTTCCCATAGAAGGAGGGGGAGGTGGGGGTTAGAGACGTGGGAGCTAGGCAGGGTGAATGTGACGTATGCATGGGGCTTAGGAGGGGTTACATTTGAATTACCTATAACTTTGCATGTACCTGTCAAAATTATTAGAATGGACACAGTACTGTTAAGGCCTGGAACTTGTTCATATCTCAGTCAAGCATTTCACTGCCAAAGACAGTGTGGTTGAGAGTAACTTGCCCAGGAGTCTGATAGATGATCCTCTTGGGTGACCAGATCTACCTGCTTTCCCAGCTGTAAAATGGCTCCCGCCAAAGTTTCTGCTGAATCACGCTTTCCCATTCCACTTCCCTTCCCTCACTTCATGCGAGCATGACCAGCAGATAGTATGGTGTTACAATAATTTACCCATTGTCTTATTTTTCAGAAATCAGGTGCTTGATATAAAATGTGTTACCAAACAGAGATTTGGCTTCTCAATTGCTGTTCCTTGGGAGCAGCAGCCTGGCTTTTCTCCTGCTGTCAGCCTCTATCCTGTCCCTCTCGTCTGTTCTCTTCAAGGAGGGTATAAAGTACTGAGACTGATGCATGGAGTAGTGATTTCAGCTCATACTTTATTAGTACATCAGAGAACTTGAGATAACTAGCGTGGCCTATGGCCTGCTTATATTCCCATTCAAAACACACCCAACACTCACACCCACACCCGTGATTGGATTATTTACACACAACTCCCCTTATTGGTTCCCTATTAGGATCCAGGCTGACCAATAGGTGAGTTCTCGGATCTGTAGCTTCTATTGTCCTGGGGTGTGAAGCTCAGCATGTTCCTGCAGCCATGTGTGAGCCTGACCACGTGCATGTAGTCTTATCATGGTACACAACACCCCTCCCCCCTTGGTCCAGATCCCCCCTAGCAGACATAGTCTCTGAGGTACGCAGGTTTCTGCCACTCCCTAGTGGAATGGTGCATGCCTGGCTCTGAGGCTGTATTCTCTGGCAACATCCTGGCTGGTTCGGGTGATGGGACCTTGGTCACTGGAACCTCAACCGATGTGGGACCACTGTGCGGCTCCTGGCTGTCTGTTGGCTTTGCGTTGCTGCTGTCACTTTCGCCTGGGGTAGCACTTGGACGTGGCTCTGCTGGGGCGGTTGCCTCGGGTTCCCGGGAAATTGGACCGTTGGAGGCGCTGTCGGCGGGAGTGTCAGTGTCTGCTGGAAGGAGGTGGCAGCATAGTTGGTCTATGTGTCATCTTAACAGCTGCCTGTCTTCACCAGAGACTTCATAGGAGAGCGGTCCTGTCACCTGGACGACTCTAGCCAGAATCCACATGGGACCCTGGGTGTAGTTCTGGGTGTACACAAGGTCCCCTGGGAAGAACCCCCTTGGAGCATCCTGGTCTTTGGTGGCTGTGCTGTGTTCCAGGGCCCTGTCTAGGTGGAGGCAGTCCCATCAGATTGGTAGGCACTGGCCCATGAGGAGCTCAGCTGGACTGTGGTCAGTTGTGGTGTGTGGGGTTGTGTGCTGGCCAAAGTGAAATGCAGCTAACTTATAGTCCCAGTCCCTCTGAGCCATGCGGCACAGGGCCTCTTTCGTAGTCCTGACCATGCATTCAGCCTGGTAGTTGGTTGCAGGGTGAAACGGAATGGAGCGTATGTGTCTGATGCCATAATACTGCACGAACTCCTGAAACTCAACTGAGGTGAAGGCCGTACTGTTGTCTGTAACCAGGGAGTCAGGAATACCATGGGAGCTAAAGATCCGCCACATCGCGTGGATGGCTGACCGTGAGGAAGTAGAGGGGACTGGTACTACCTCTAGCCATTTTGTGTACACATCGACCAGCAGAAAGAATATTTGTCCCTGGAAGGGCCCGGCAAAAACCAGATGTAGCCTCACCCAGGGTTTATGGGACGACTCCCATGGCCGCACCGGGGCTTGCGGGGGCTCGGGTCTGAATTCCTGACACTTCTGGCAGTGCTTAACGTTGTCCTCAATTTCACTGTCCAACCCCGGCCACCACACATAGCTCCTGACGATTCCTGGGTGATTCTCATGCAGTGCACTGAGGACTTGATTTCTAAGTGGAGTGGAGATTACCACCCTGCTGCCCCAAAGCAGGCACCCTTTGTGGGAGGACAGCTCATCCCGGCAGGCTGAAAACACTGTGAAGTCAGGTCCCAGTGGGTCCCCACTCAGTCCAAGACCCGGGAGAGAATGCGATCCCAGGCAGTGTGGTTGGCCACCTCCCCCACCTGAACTGGGCGGTTGGGCAGGTCTTCCAGCAAGGCGATGTGGTGGGCCGGGGCTGGATCAGGGTCAGAGGTAGGGAGAGGGAGACGACTCAAGGCATCAGCATGTCCCATCACCTTACCGGGGCAGTGGGTGAGTGAGTACTGATACGCCACCAAGAATATGGACCAGCGCAGCACCCGAGGGGATAGAATTTGTGGGGTCTGGTGGTCTGGTGCAAGGAGACCCAAGAGGGGTTTGTGGTCCATCGTAATTGTGAAAGCCCGGTCACAGAGATAGTCGTGAAATTTCTTCACGCCCACGATGATCGCCAAAGCCTCTTTATCTATCTGGGCATAATTGTGCTCCACCACAGACAATGTGCAAGAGTAATAGGTGATCGGAACCTCACGGCCATCAGCCAGTCTGTGCCCCAGGACCGCCCCCACCCCGTGCGGGGAAGCATCACAAGCTAACACCACCAGCAGGGCCTCATCAAAATGGGCAAGGACTGCATTCAATGACAACAGATCTTTCACCACCCAGAAAGCGGCAGACCCAGGGAGCGTGCTTGTCCAGCCAACGGTGAAGAGGTTCAGCTACAGTGACCTTGTGGGGCAAGAACGAGTGATAAAAGTTCAATAGGCCTAGAAAGGCCTGCAGTTCCGCCTTGGATGAGGGAGTGGGCGCCTGCACGATTGCGTGGATCTTGTCCTGTGTTGCGTGGATCCCTTGGGCATCCACCGCAAACCCCAAGAATTCCACCCATAGCACCCCTAGGAGACATTTTTCACACTTCGCCTTTAAACCGGTGGCATCAAAGTGTTGGAGCACCATCCTGAGATGTGCCGCAAAGTTGGGTGCTGCTATCAGGACATCAAAGAATGGCTGGACTCCTGGAATGCCTTTGAGGAGGCAATCCACCAGATTTTGAAAAATCCCCAGGGCCACGCTTACTCCAAATTGTAGTCACCTGACTCTGAAAGCCTCCCTGTGAGTCACAATCGTTTGGGCCTCGGCGGTAGCATCGTCCACTGGCAATTGCTGGTAGGCCTGTGCCAAGTCCAGCTTGACAAAAACCTTTGCCCCAGCCAGGTTTAGCCAGTATGCGACTGACCACCGGTTTCGGGTATGTGTGGTCCTGAAGTGCCTTATTAATCGTACACTTATAATCAGCACAAATTCGACCGTCTCCGTTCGGCTTTACCAGGGTGACTATGGGGGTCTCCCACCGGGCATGTGGCACGGGTTCTAGCAGTCCTTGCTCCACCAGGTGGTCCAGTTCTTTTTCAATCTTAGGCCACAGCATGAATGGGGATCGCCTGGCCTTCATTCAGATGGGCCTCACTGTGGGGTCTAGTTCTAGCACAACCGGGGGCCCTGAGTATTGGCCCAGAATACCGTCAAATACCCCCAGAAACTCATTGCATACTTCATTAAAGTCCAGTGCCGGTACTTGGTTTATGCCCGTCACCCCAAAACCCAGAGGACTGAACCACGAGAGTCCCAGTAGGCTCGTGAGCTTCCCTTCCACCACCAGTAAGTCCAATAGTCTGTCAAAATCCTTGTACCTAACCCTGAATTTGCCCCATCCCCTGATGGCCACCAGGTTTTTTTGGAAGTCCCGTAGGGATAGGCCCAGTGGTTTCTTCAGGAGGGGTCCCCCCTCGGGCAGAGGCTCTGCAGGGTCTTTGCCAAAATGATAGAGAACAAAGACCCAGTATCCAATTCCATTCTACAGGGGGACCCCTCTATCATCATGGTTACATGCATTTTGTTGGGTGCATCAGGGGACAAATTCAGTACCTGATGCTGGTGGTGGTTGACGGTCAGGGTGTGAAGGTCCGTTGCTTCCTGGTGTGTGGTTAACCTCTGGCGAGTCCTCCAGGAGCACCAGACGTGCAAGATGGCCGGCTTTACCACAGGTCCAGCAGACTGAGTCGTGGAACTGAGTCGTGGAACTGGTGTTCGTGGTCTTCCCTGTAGCTGGCACAGGATGTAGGGGCACTGGTCTTGACAGGCGCTGGAGCAGATGGTCATGTGGCCCTTCAGGCCGAGCCGAGCACCATACCTGGTGAGCTTCATCGTTGTCTGAGATGTTGGAGTCTTGGAGAGTGATGGCCTGGTGTGCGGTGATGGCCTGACAATCCCGTTGAGATTTCTCATATGCAGAAGCGGCCCGGAGTGTCTTGTTGATCTTGAGGTCCTTTAGGCAGACGAGCTTCCTTCTCAGTTTCAGTTCCCGGACCCCCCAGATGAACTGGTTCAGGAGAGTGTCTTCAATGGCCGGGAACTCACAGTTGATTGCTAGCTGACGGATGTAGGCTAAGAAATCAGCAGCCAATTCTCCGGACTTCTGGGTGCATGCCATGAAGTCCATCTGCGTCACCATTTTGGAGGGCTTCAGTGTGAAATGGTCCACCAGGGCTTTTACCAGCTCATAGTGACTGGCCTCTTCCAGGGTTTTCGGGGTGATGAGGCCCTGGACCAAGCGGATCGCGGTGACCCCGCATGTACTTAGCAGCCAGGATTTCTTCAAATCGGCATCGTCTGGTCTCTGGATCTTGAAGAAGTGTTTCAGCTGTTAGACCCAGGTTTCCCAGGCTTCAGGATGTGGTGGATCATAGGTGGATATTTGTCCTGGAACGGCAGCCTTGACTCGAGGAGCTGGAGCAGTGCAGGGCATAGTGTCCTGGAGATTGGTGCACGGTGCGTTGCTCTCTGCCATGGAGTCAGAGTCAGGTTCGCTCATCAGGATCCCATCCTCGTCGCCAGTATAAAGTACTGAGACTGATGCATGGAGTAGTGATTTCAGCTCATACTTTATTAGTACATCAGAGATCTTGCGATAACTAGGATGGCCCATGACCCACTTATATTCCCGTTTAAAACACACCCAACACTCACACCCATACCTGTAATTGGATTATTTACACACAACTCTCCCTATTGGTTCCCTATTAGGAACTGGGCTGACAGGTGAGTTCTCGGATTTGACCATGTGCATGTAGTCTTATCATGATACACAAAAGTGGGCATCCCATAATTGTCACTAACCACTCTTTTGTGGGAAGGTTACACTGGTTAAAACTCAAGTTACCACTGGAATTTTGCCCGATGCTGATTCAGGGCAGTCCTCTTTTAGTGAAGCAGGTAGCTTCCTCATGGAAAGCCAAATGATTTTCACTAAACCTAGCAAGCCTGAAACTGGATTTTGCCAAACATGACATTTCAAGAGAGCCCCAGAGACTTCTGCTCACACAGGCAGAACAATCTGAGAAATGCTGGGCAGAGCCAAAATCACTGTAGGTTTTGTACATCTGTGTTGAAAAAATGCAAAGCTCGTGCCACGTGTCAGGCAGTTGTGTGGAGAAGATGGTGAGCAGAATGGTGAGCAGAATGTCTCTTCTCATAGCCACAAATGCTGCTGTGATGCACCAGCTGCCAAGTCTGAAGTTCACTAAACATGTAATAAACAGACTGGCATAAAAGACACTAGAGGAAAGCGATGGTGATCCTAAACAGCATGATAAAAAGTAGAGACATCTCCCTGCCAACAAAAGTATGGATGGTCAAAGCAATGGTATTCCCAGTAGTCATGTATGGCTGCGAGAGTTGGACTATAAGGAAGGCCGAGCGCCAAAGAATAGATGCTTTTGAACTATGGTGCTGGAGAAGACTCTTGAGAGTCCCTTGGACTGCAAGAAGATCAAATCAGTCAATCCTAAAAGAAATCAACCCTGACTGTTCTCTGGAAGGCCAGATAATGAAACTGAAGCTCAAATACTTTGGCCATCAAATGAGAAGGGAGCACTCACTGGAGAAGACTCCAATGCTGGGAAAGATTGAAGGTCAAAGAAGACGGGGACAGCAAAGGATGAGATGGTTAGACAGTGTCATAGATGCAAGGAATATGAAATACAGCAAACTTCAGAGGATGGCGGAAAACAGGAGGGCCTGGCGAGATCTTGTCCATGTGGTCGCGAAGAGTCGGACTCGACTGTGCAACTGAACAACAACAAATATTCAATCATCATGTCAGTATATTATTGATCTCAAAGTGTCACTGTAAATAACATTATTGTGACAGTAAATACAATTAATAAACAATCATGAAGTAATTGTGATTATTAAGATACATGAAGTTATTTTGATAGTTATAAAGTGATTGCTGATGAGAACCTCCGGATTGAGTTCCATTTCATCTCTTCGTCTGAACAAACCTTCAATATAAAACGATTTGCACACATCAACATTAATGTTTTTCAAAGTTTTTATCGAATTTTTTACAAAATTTTTTTTACAGAAAAAGATCAATAAGGGTTTCAAACAGTCCTATTATTTTTCTAGCCGCGATTTCCGCGTGTCATACACATTACATTGGGCATTCTAAACATCAACTGAAAGGCGCCTTGTTTCATTAATCCAAGGAGTCATTAATCCAAGAAGTGGCTAATATACATTCAAAGTTCTAATCCACACTCAGTTCACTCCATCCTTACTAATTCTTACACACACTTCTGGAAAAGGGAGAAGGGGGGGAATCTGCAAACACTTACACACTATACTGCTTATAATTCCCTATATTAACATATATTATTTTGTTGTCATCTCTACATCTTATCTGTTTAGTTTTGGCCATAAAAACGTAACGTGCATATTGAAGATGAGTGAGTATTAGTGAAGATAGAGTAAAGAAAATAGAAATATTTAAGTGTTATGTATAGGTGTATAAAGGAGCTGCAGTGGCTCAAGTGGTTAAGACGCTGAACTGCAGGCTGTGGAAGGTCAGTAGTTCAGCAGTTCGAGACCCGAGTGTGCCGCATGACAGAGTGAGCTTCCGTCTCTAGTTCCAGCTCCTGCCAACCTAGTCGTTCGAAAGCAAGAAATTGCAAGTATATAAATAGGTACCACTTCGGTGGGAAGGTAACAGCGTTCCATGCGCCTTGGTGTTTAGTCATGCCGACCACATGACCACAGAAACGTCTTCAGACAGCGCTGGCTCTTTGGCTTGGAAAAGGAGATGAGCACTGCAACCCTAGAGTCGGATTCGACTGGCTTTCGAGCAAGGGAACCTTTACCTTTATAGGTGTATAAACATTTGTGTATTCCTGTAGATTACTGATTAACGCTACTTGAAGATGTTTGTATGACACACAGAAATTGCTGCTAGAAAAATAATAGGACTGTTTGAAACCCTTATTGAAGGTATTTAACCATGGATCTTTTTTCTGTAAAAAAAATTGTTAATTTTTTTTAATTCGAAAAAAACTTTGGAAAAAATATTAATGTTGATGTGTACAAATTGTTTTATATTGAAGGTTTGTTCAGACGAAGAGATAAAACGAAACTCAATTCAGAGGTTCTCGTCAGCAATCACTTTATAACGATCAAAATAACTTCATGTATCTTAATAATCACAATTACTTAATGAATCTTTATTAATTGTATTTACTGTCACAATAATGTTATATATCTGAATATATCTAGCGTCTTTTATGCCAGTCTGTTTATTACATGTTTAGCCAGCTTTGGACTGGATTCTCCACTTAGCTCTGGAGTTGGCCCTCACAGAGCTGACCTGTGAAGAAATGCATAGTGTATCTAGATTTCAGTAAAGCGTTTGAAAAAGTTTATCATGATATCCTTGAGGATAAGCTGGTTAAGTGTGGGTGGATGGTGCAACCATTGGATGGATTCATGGTTGGTTGAAAAATCATACCCAACGAGTGCTCGTAAATGGCTCTGGGTCTACGTGGAGGGAAGTCTCGAATGGAGTGCCGCAGGGCTCGGTCCTGGGCCTGGTATTGTTCAATGTTTTTATAAATGACCTGGAGGAAGACATAGAGGGGATGCTTATCAAATCTGCAGATGACATGAAGCTGGGTGGGATTGCTAATTCTGAAGAGGACAGAGTCAGGATTCAAAATTATCTAGATAGGCTGGAACAGCGGGCGGAGACAAATAAAATGAATTTCAATAGAGATAAGTGCAAAGTCCTACACTTAGGTACAAAAAACTCAAAGACAAAGATATAGAATGGGAGGGACTTGGCTTGACAGCAGCACATGTGAAAGGAATCTAGGTGTTCTGGTTGATCACAAGTTAAACATGAGCCTGCAGTGCGATGTGACTGCGAAGAAAGCTAATGCAATCTTACGATGCATTAACAGAAGCATTGTGTCCAGATCAAGGGAGGTAGTAGTTCCACTCTATTCTGCTATGGCCAGGCCTCACCTGGAGTACTGTGTCCAGTTTTGGGCACCACATTTTAGGAAGGATGTTGACAAGCTCAAGCGTGTCCAGAAGAGGGCAACCAGGATGGTGAGAGGGTTGGAATCCAAGTCTTATGAGGAAAGGCTGAAAGAGTTGGGTATGTTTAGCCTGGGAAAGAGAAGGCTTAGAGGGGGCATGATTGCAGTCTTCCAATATTTGAAGGGCTGTCATGTAGAAGATGGAGCAGACCTATTCTCTCTTGCAAGACTAGATCTAATGGGTGTAAATTACAAGGGAGTCGTTACCGGCTAAATATCAGGAGAAACTTCCTAACTGTAAGAGTGGTTGAGCAGTGGAACAGACTGCCTTGGGAGGTGGTGGATGCTCCTTCGTTGGATGTTTTCAAGCGGAGGCTGGATGACCATCTTTCGGGTATGTTGTGGGGCTCTCTTTCAGCTATGCTCCTGCAGAGTGCAGGGGGTCGGACTAGTTGACCAGCAAGGTCCCTTCCAACTCTAACATTCTATGATTCTATGTTTCTATGGCTCCACACAGTGCTAGGTTGCTACCAAATCTAATTGATATATTCTCCAGCAAGCTTTGTTTGTTGCTACCCAAAGGACCCACAGGGCTATTATGTGATTCATTACATCCAGCTAAGAGCTTTAATCCCCCAGGAATGATTACAAACAACTATACAAGTACCAGAGTTACTTAATCACTGTGAATAAATTTTTTTATAATCTGAGTAAATGAATTTAATTACGTACAAGTATCAATTAGTGTTTGAAAGCTTCCACTGAGAAGTCTGCAGGCCTCCATCTGCCCCTTTGGGATGCGTAACCACCACTCAGAAGGCCGCTTCTTGTTTCTGCAGAGTCTCTGAGGCCAGAGAATGGACCTTTCACCCAAGACCTCCCTTGCTTGAGAGTACCTCCACGTGCTTATTCGTGAGCCCCATGCCAGTCCATGGACAGAACTGGTTCATTGCTTACAGCCATGTTCTCATAGTTATTGCCAGCAAATCACGGAAGAAGGACTAACGACAGGAGCATCATGTAATCGGGACACCGCCAGCTGTGCCACATGGGAGGCTGCAAAACGGCCCAGAGCTCATAACCTCATATTATAAACGTCATTAGAAAAACTCGGTCTTCACCTGCGGCAAGGGGTATATAATTTATCAATAGCTTGAAGACATTTATTTATTTAGGTCATTTGATACTACCTTTCCAGGACAAAATGGTCAAAACAGCTCACTAACAATAAAGGAACACATTTCGCAGAATCAGGAGACCAAACATGAACCCATCAGAGCCGCCAAGGTCATCTGCACTCCTGTGGATCCCAAAGGTCTCCTCCCCTGTGCTGTTTAACTGCCACATGAAACATCGAGCTGAGATCTGTTTATTTACAGCCTCTGTATCCCTCCTGTCCAGAGCTGGCTGGAGATCGTCTGGGGATTTGGGGTCAGTTGTCCCCAACCTGTGGATAGCAGACACAGCCCCCTCTCTCCTTTCCATCAGCACTGAGGGAAGTGGTGAACGAGCTCAGCTGGTATCTCGGGGCTGCAAGGGACCAGACAAAAGTGGACATTTTAAATCCAGACCAAATGGAGGTAGCCAGGAGTGTGTTTTTACAGCTTAGGGTGGTCTGGCTGCTGTGGCCTTTTCTAGGGTCGCTGTGGCAGGAGATCTCCCCTTGGCAGCCCCTCTGCCTGCAGCTGCTGCTGCTGCTGCTGCTCCCAGCAGTCATGAGAGAACTTTAAAAAAAACAAAGGTGGGCAGCAGTGCTACATCACTTCTGGGGAAAACCGAGAAATAAGGTAGAGCTAGGAATTGCCAGAAACTCTATCGTTTTACTGTATAGTTGCTGGTGATTGCTATAAACGACCCTACATCACTTCTCGGTTTCTCCTGAAAAGTGGTATACTGATGCCACTGATGTCATGCTTCCCATGTCCCCACTCCAAACCACCTGCTGGTTTCCAGACTGACTACCTTTTCCAAAAAAAGGGCAGACCTAGTCACACATGCCTGGTTTTTAAAAATGCTCTGATTTTGCTGGAGGCTCAAAAAACAGCTTCAGAATCCAGGGTGAGGGGTTGAAAGCTGCCTCCTTCCAAATGCATTTAATCCTGAGTGTCTGACAGGGTTGTTTTAGAATTTATGCACAGGACTGCAAACACAGGTTTGCCTTCTTGTTTGTGCACATCTTACCTCTTGGCAATACCAGAGGAAGGGAGAATGTTTGTGAATGACTTCCAAGACCAGAAGAGAATGCACACATTCTTGAAAAACATACATTGCATTCTGTCATTTAGTTGACCCACTGAAGCTGCATTCATATCCCTGACATGACAATACCTTTTTGCTTGGAGTCTGTCCTTGCTGCTTTAACAACTACATCACTTTCTCAAAACTTGCAGAGACATCCTTTGAATCTTTTATCAGCGGTACACTGACACATTCTGTTGAACAAACCACAGCTACACTTGAAGCATGAGAGGTGACTGGTGATTTCAAGACAACAAAGATGCTGGCAAAGACAACCTCTCAGGAAATTTGTGCTGCAGAATGTGGTGTCCAGACCCTTTAAAGCAGGGGTCCCCAGTGTGGTGCACGCGGGTGCCATGGGGCCCAACTCCACCTTTCCTGCCTCCTGCAAAGCACTTTTAGAAAGTGGGCAGGACCAGGTGAGGCTTCTGCCCAGCAAGGCTTCTGATTGGCCATTGGAGAGTTGCTCAGTTGTGCAGATTTTTTTAAAAAAGTTGCTTTGGCAGCAGCTGCCACCACAGCACAAGGATCTTTCCCATGTGACCAAAGGTAAGCCACTGCAGCCATTTTGTGGCTGGCTCTGCCTCCTGTAGCAGCCATATTGTGCCAGCCATTTTGTGGGTGCGCCCGCCATGCTGTGTCAGAATTCCAAAGGTACCCAGTGGCTCAAGAAGCTGCTCTATATAGTTGCATGTACTCTGCACTGAAAAATAAAATAACCGTTGTGTGTTACAGACCTGCCACATCCCTGGACACTCCAGCCCTGTGGCAGAAAGGGTGCAACAGGGGCAGTGCCTTAAGCATGCCAGCAGCAGAGGAGTGGGGGCAGAAGGCTGCTCAGCAGGGGACTACCAATTCAGGGGAGGAAGGATGGCCACAGCCAGTTCCCAAGGGAGAAAGTGCCTCCTTGAGGGCAAAGGTCTCCATGGGAAAAAAAGAACTACTCAGAAGCAATCAAGGTAGGGTTCCTGGTCCTCTGGTGGAGGTGGGGGACCCCTGTCCCCAGTTACTGTTGCCCACTGCAGTGAGAGAGAGAAATTGCCAGCGTTCTATCGGAGAGTTTCCATAAGTCTCTAGAGCTATTCTATGTCACTTCAGGGGTTTTGCCAGAAGTGATGGATCACTACAGCCAGCATCACACAAACCCCATGTCCCTACCCACAACCCTTCTGGCCAGCAGGAATTGGGTGGGTCCAGGAGAAGGAGGATTAAAAAGGCCCTACCTGGAGTAGCTGAGAAGAAAGCAGCTGGTTGGGACCTGCTAGGAACAGGGAAGAAGAACAGCCAGCCAACATTCCTGTGGACCAAGAAGGTGGCATGCCAGGCTGAGAGGCAACAATGGCCACCGGCCTCAGGCCTGGGTGGCCTAGCTACTGCCAGTGTTAACCCTACCAGAAGGGGTGGGGACCAGTGCTAGGAGTTATCGGGACCTAATACAGGACATCCACTGGGAGAGGGGGGTATTTCCCCAATGCTGCTGCTCCGCTTAGACTATCTGTGCACACGGGGCTGCGGAATTGGGGAAATAACCCCTCTATCTGTGCATGGGGAAATGGATTGGGGGGGATGGCCTTTCCTTCCTCCACTCTGAGCCTGTCCGGGCTCCCCCCCCCTTTTAGAAGTTGCTCCCCACAGCTGCTGTGTGGTGGCAGGGAACACAAGTTGGGTCTGGGAACAGAAATAGTTTATTTGGCCCCGAGTGTTCCTTTGAATAGTGGATCAGATCTGTGCTGATTTAGGGAGTAAAGCTATCCTGGGAAGTGTAGCTCCTTGATGGTGCTGATGAGACTCTTTTAGGTGTCTCTAGCCCTGTACAGCAGAATCCTCTAGAGGGAGAATGGTTGTCAAAACCGTGTCTGCAGTTTAGTTATGCCTGGATCGTCACCTTGGGACATTTCACTGCTGACCTGAGAGTTGCAGCCCTCAAACAGAGAAGCTTCAAGGAGAGATAACAACATGAGATTGCTGAACAAATTCACAAATTCAAAACAATGGACTCCCAATTGCTAGATTTTTGGCCGCCATTGCAGACATACGGAAACATTCTAAAACAACTGCATAAACTCTATCATATTTTGTTGGTGATATCCTATTATGTGGGTAACTTTCCATTAATTGCTTAAACATAAACTCTCAGTGGCTGTTTGAGAGCACTGGGTCCAATGAACTGCTACCCGAATAGGCAGTTTCCTAATTAGTTGGGGGAATTAGCCAAGGAGACAGAGTGAGAGGTGGGTAACTGGGATTCTCCACCGATGTATACCAGGATTTTCTCCTTAAGAGAACTCTCAAATAAACCAGGCAGATGTTCAACCAGAAAGGTTTTTATTAAAAAAGAAAATGAAAATAAACAAAAATGCACACACAGAGGAACACACAGAAGAACTAAGACAATAGGGAGGAAGGGGGGAGATTTTTAGGGAAGGGCACTAATTACCAATCTTGGTCCATGGAAGCAGCAGTCAAAGAGCAAAATGGCCAGCATTTTGAGAGGCGAGAGAGGGAGGAGAGCTCATAAAATGGGGTGCATGTAGTCGGTACCAGGAACACACACACACTGCTGGGGCAGAAGGATGGTCAAGTTATAGGGCAAAACGTACCCTCAGTCGGGGATGACGCGTTTGCCAGAAAACGATGACTAAATGGCTTAACCAGAGGTATGACAAAAAGGTATGAAAAACCTGATGGCTTTGCAAGTACGGCATGGGAAGAGGAATCAAGAAGGTGAAAAGATTTTTGTTAATGGCCACTTAGTCAAGGTGTAATGGGTGAGGGGATGTGAGGCTGTGGCAATGCTGGGATTATCCTAAGTGAATCAATAGGTCCTGGGTGAACAATTGTTTCCACATCATGTATCTCTCCAGGGAAAGAAGGGGGTGTCATATTTCTAACTATCTTCCCAGGCTGATGCCTGGCTGGCATCCATTTTGGGTTCATTTTGACCCAAACAGTCCCTGCACTAAGATATTGGGGTGATGTATGGAGAGGTCTTTATAAGCTAAACTGCCCCTATATGAGAGGAGAGGTCTGACTGTTAACAGAACAGCGATGGGGGGGGATTCAAAATAATAGACCCCCAAGCTCAATAGGGACACAGAATTGTTATCACACTACAGTTGCTAATTTTCCTCCCCTCGAGCTTTTCTCCTCTGTTTTGATCAAGTTACGTTCTGCATTGCATCTTTGTGTCCTGACTCCTTTCTTTGCAGCACTCCTCCCACCATCTGACTCTGGGATATAAGGACTCAGGGATCTCCATCCCTACTTATATCTGATGAAGGGATCTTTGGTTCTCAACAGCCCCCAAATCTTTAAGGTACTGCCAGAAAATCTAGCTCTTGTAACATCCAGGATTTTTAATACATCACTTCTAAAAAAAGATAGGGGGAGCAGAGAGGTTTTAAAAAGCCCCATAATTAACATTATATAGTAGCAAATTCCATGCACCTGCCATGGATACAATGCCAGCTTCACATACTTGTTGAAAGAAAGAGATAAAATAACCCTGAAGCATCCTGCCCACAACATTAGCTTTTAAAATAAAATCCATTTATATATAAATGTTGGCTTTATTCCCAGTCTCTGTAGAAAAGCTTTTGTATATTAAATGCTACAATTAATCAAATTAACCATAATGATTTCTTTGTGAAAGGAAACCCTTTTTCCTTTGTGACATATTTTTGATCATGCACCCCCCTCCCTCCTAGAACAAACCAGACTCCCTATCAAGTCAAAGATTCGGTTTGGTCTTGAATTTTCACAATGAAATGCAATTACTTTTTGCACTTTGGCGTTCTGAAAGAAATATAAATCCTTCTGAATCGTGTGTGTGCAGCACACCATCCTTCTGAGCAGAGGAACACCAGCCTCTTGCAAGCCCCATCCATTGGCACTACCTGCCAGCACGTGGTTGTGAGCACTCCTCTGCTCTGGGGGAATGAGCAGGCCTGCCAGGTGAGTAGGGTAATGTCCATCCTGACTGGAATCACAGCAGTATCTTTAGCAACGACCGCACTGCTACTGCAGAGCTGCCTTCTTCACCATATGTCATACAAGTCAATTTGTATTATATAAAAGTGGGGGACCTGCTGGTTGGAGCCTTTTATCTTGCTCCTCCTGCCACCCAGCACCCCTCTCCCTCGCCTTTTCACCCCTCGCTGCCTTCTCTCACTTCTCTGGCTCCCCCATGGGCACATCTCTCTCATGTTTCTGTTGGAAATATGTGTGTGTTGCAAGATCTAATTCAGTCATTACAGGGTTAATCTGTTAACTTGTGTGCTATAGTTTAGACTGACCTGGAAGGGAAACCTGGCTCAGAGCCAATGAAAGCAAAGCCCGCGAAATCTCACTCTGTTTACTCACAATCATTGGTTAATGCATTCAGATGATTTCCTTCTAGGGGTCAAGAAGAAGAAGAATCTCCATTGCTGCTGTTACAGTTGTTGTTGAGAGACCATGTGGTCAGTCTGTTTGTAGCTCTGAAGATGTAGCCTTAGTCTCTGTTATTTTGTAGATTTCCCTGTGAACCCTTCCCTTAGAAATAAAGATTTTTACATAAAAATAAATGCCTCCTCTCCAGTGAAGCAAAGATTCATTGGAAACTCTGAATATCTAAGTATTTTTGCCTATTTTCCAACATATTCTGGTAGCAGAGCAGGATGGTTTTGGTTAACTAATTTTTTCTGGTATAAGTTTTAAAGGCTTCACCAGAGTGTGTGAGAGAAACTAGGAGTTAAAAGCAGCTGAGAGACTTGGATTTTAAAACAACCTTTTTTTCCTGCAAGATTTTTCTTTTGCTCTCTGCCACGCAAGGCTGCAGCTGAGAAAGGGTTAGAACTCTAATTCTTGTCTGATTAGAGAACTCGCCCTACACTAGCCTGCATATTGCTAACAATCTATTATTTTGAAGGGTTTTTTTTCACACGCTTGGAACTTAGATGAAGGAGAGGAGAAGTCAGTCCCAGCCTACCGCTTTCAGCCGATTGCTTGTAAAGAGGAAATTAACCCCATGAGTGCCTGCTACAGCCTGCAAGTCAAGATGAGACACCAAGCACATCTTCTGGATCAACTGCAGATGTATGTTCCACGCTGGAGATCCCCCAGGATTAGGTCCACAAGTTAACCAAGCATAATATTAATTGGTGGCTGAGCTTTCTCAAAAATAGACTGCAAATATTTGGGGCTGAAGATATTTTTAAAAAGGATGCCCCATCAAGTGAGCCAGAGAAAACTGCCTTTAAAAAACAAGATGTCTATGCCAAGTCTTTGATTATGGGTTTAGTTAATTGTCATGATGCGCCTAGCCTGCATACCATAGAAACCTCCAAGCTAATGATTGAATACCTGAAAGACAAGTAGGGAGGGCAAACTACCAGTAAGATTTACTACTTGTAAAAGGCTTGGATTTTTTACTTTAAAGTAAAGGAGAGTCACTCTTTGCCTCAGCAATTAAATAAGTTAATGGGGACTTATAATCAATTGAAGGAACTTGGGAAGACTCCTGACAAGTTAGACATGGTGGCTGCTATACTGAATGGTCTCCCTGTGAGTTACAAAGGGCTATTGTTGTTCAGTTACACAGTCAAGTCTGACTCTTTGCAACCTCATGGACCACATCACGCCAGGCTCTCCTGTCTTCCATTGTCCTCTGGAGTTTGCTTAATTTCATGTCCGTTGCCTCGATAACACTGTCTAACCATCTCATCCTTTGCCATCCCTTTCTTCTTTGACCTTCAATCTTTCCCAGCAGTGCTCCCTTCTCGTTTGGTGGCCAAAGTATTTGAGCTTCAGCTTCAGTATCTGGCCTTGCAGGGAACAGTCAGGGTTGGTTTCTTTTAGGATTGAATGATTTGATCTTCTTGCAGTCCAGGGGACTCTCAAGAGTCTTCTCCAGCACCATAATTCGAAAGCATCTATTCTTTGGCGCTCAGCCTTCCATACGGTACAACTTTCACAGCCATACATTACTACTGGGAATACCATTGCTTTGACCATATGGACTTTTGTTGGCAGGGTGATGTCTCTACTTTTTATTATGCTGTCTAGGTTTGCCATCACTTTCTTCCCGAGGAGCAGGCATCTTTTAATTCCATGGCTGCTGTCACCATCTGCAGTGATCTTGGATCCCAGGAACATGAAGTCTGTCACTGCTTCCATAACTTCTCCTTCTATTTGCCAAGAGGTGATGGGGCCAGATACCATGATCTTAGTTTTTTTGATGTTGAGTTTCAAGCCAACTTTTGCACTCTCCTCTTTTACCCTGAGCAAGAGGCTCTTTGGGTTCACTTTCTGCCACTAGAGTGGTATATTCTGCATATTTGAGGTTATTGATCTTTTCCCCAGCAATCTTAATTCCAGCTTGTGATCCAACCAGGCTGGCATTTCACATGATGTACTCTGCATATAAATTAAAAAAGCAAGGTGACAATATACATCCTTGTCATATTCCTTTTCCGATGCTAAACCTATCAGTTGTTCCATATCCAGTTCTAACTGTTACTTCTTGACCCTTATACAGGTTCCTCAAGAGACATGTGAGGTGGTCTGGTACTCCCATCTCTTTAAGGACTTGCCATAGTTTGATGTGATCCACACAAACAATGGCTTTAGTATGGTCAATGAAGCAGAAGTAGATGTTTTTGTGGTACTCTCTTGCTTTCTCCATAATCCAGCGAATGTTGGCAATTTGATCTCTAGTTCCTCTACCTCTAGCAATGTGTTTTAGACACCAAAAGGATCTAATGCTAGATGGTTTGTTGATGATTTTAAAGGAAGAATATGACTCCAGAACTAGTAAAGATGCTTTACCTAATGAGATGTCTGTTCTAAGTTTGAAAAATGCATGCAGATTTAAAAGGGAAAAGAAAATTGAATATTTTATATGTGGTGCAAATCATCTGGCCAGGGATTGTGAATTTAAAAATGCCAGAAGTTGTGAATTTAAATGGGATGTCAGACAAAAGGCCACTGGTGCAAGTGTTCAATCTGAAAAGGTGACACCTAGTAGAAGAGGAAATCATAGCAGAGACTTTAGACTACAAAAGGGAATTTTCATGCAGCCAGCAGAGGCCATACTTTTAGAATCTGTCATGATGATGATTATGATAAGAAATATTTTAGTAGATTATGGATCCTGTATACATATTTGCAAATATGAGGACTTGTTTTCTGAACTTTCTAAACCCACGATTTACCAAGCAAATAAAGAACCTCCCAATGTAAAGGGTGTTGAAACAGTGTCAAACTCTTCTCTACAACTGGAGGAGTGATGGATGTTAAAGAATGTGGCTCTGATTCCTGAAGCAGCTGATAATTTGATTTCAACCAAAAGGCTGATGGATAGTAATCACAGAGTATTGCTTAAGAGAAGGAAAGGAAGTAAAATTGTTGCTGAAATATCTGGAATTGAATTTGAAGTAAAGTTGAGAAATGGATTTCATTATTTTGTGGATGTTAGTGGAGACTCAGAAGTTGTTGATGCTGATAAGAGACAAGTTTATCAAACTGGCAATGGTTCCTGTAGTCATCAGAATTGCTTATATGCATGGCATTTGAAATTTTCACATCGCAGGATGCAGAGTGTTGAAAAGTTGTTAAAAGAATGTGGAATTTCTGCTATAAGTTGTGACAAGGAAAAGGAGAGATGTGACACATGTCTCAAAGCGAAGGGAACTGCTCCAAAGTTCACTGGGAAGTCCACTAATCACAATGAGAAGTTCCTAGAGACTGTGTATAGCGATCTTGTTTGCCCACTAGTGCCATCGTGTTGCAGGAATAAATACTTTGTGACTTTTACTGAAAAAAAACCCAAAATATATTTTTATGTATATGATGATGATGCTAAAAGACAGACCGAAAAAATTACAGGCCTGTCAGTTTGACATCAATACCTGGGGAAATTCTAGAGCAGATTATTAAATGCTCTGTCTGTTAGCACCTTGAACGGAATGAGTTAATTGGTAGTAGCCAGCATGGGTTTATCAAGAATAAGTCATGCCAAACCAACCTTATCTCCTTTTTTGACAGAGTTACCAAAATGGTTGACTCTGGCAATGCTGTGGATATAGTGTATCTAGATTTTAGTAAAGCATTCGACAAAGTTTCTCATGATATCCTCGAGGATAAGCTGGTTAAGTGTGGGCTGGATGGTGCAACTGTTGGATGGATTCATGTTTGGTTGAAAAATCATACCCAACAAGTGCTCGTAAATGGCTTTGGGTCTACATGGAGGGAAGTCTCGAGTGGAGTGCTGCAAAGCTCAGTCCTAGGCCCGGTGTTGTTCAATGTTTTTATAAATGACACTCCTTACTCCCGGCTGTGGAGTGCAGAGTGTGTTGGCGTGATGCTGGAGGCTGAGGAGAGTTTGGCGATTTGGTTGGTGTACTGACTGCCTAACGCACTGGCCAACAGCCTGCTGTCCCTGCTGGATGCCGTATCAGGCTGCGCGTTGGAGCACCCTAGGCTGATTGTCTTGGGTGATTTCAACGTCCATGCCGAGGATGTGGCCTTCAGCCGGGCTAGTGTTGTCCATGGCGGCACTGGGACTCTCTCGTAACTGCCGCCACGCACCAGGCCGGTCACATGCTCGAT
>NW_015168844.1:0-14429 GCF_001447785.1 Gekko japonicus
CGAGGGGGGAGCAGTCCCAAAGAGCGCTCTGCTGACTTGGCCGTTCAACCCCTCGTGTCCAGCCAAATCGGCTTGGGACAATTGGAGTAACTTTGATGTGGCGGCCGCTCGGGAGACCTTTTCCCACGGAGGGGGAGGTCTCAGAGAAAGCATGTACGACCAGGGACTCCTGACAGGCCAGGGGCGGCCATCATGGGGAAATCAAGCCGACCTGACTGGGAGACCATGGATGACGAGCCACCCAGATGAGCAGACGGGCAAATTTACCCCAGACCCAGAGATGGAAGAGAGGGTGGAAGATATTGATCGAACCCTCCAGCAGTTGATGCAGACGGTGAAGGAGGTGTTCCAGCAAATTCCAGATTTGGTAGAGCGATCCGTTGAGACCGCCCTAGCCAGAAGACCCGCACCCCAAGCCCCTCCGGCGGGCCCAGGGGCCCCAGCGGGACCGGCACTTCCTCCCCCCGCGGGTCTGGCACTCCCTCCCCCAGCCAGACCAGGGGCGCCGGCTCTCCCCCCGCAACACCTGGGCGGCCCGGGGCCAGGGCATGGACCAGGGAGAGCACGGCCGAAGGACCTACTGGAAGCAACCTTTGATGGCAACCCGGAAGAGCTAGCCTACTTTGTTGTGTGGGTGCAGAAATTCGTACATCTGCATGGCCACCTGTTTCCAGATGACAGCAGTCGAATTGACATGGTGGCGGCTTGCTTGAGAGGCACGGCAGCAGCTTGGTATGTGGGGTTGCACAACGCGAGAGGCCCAGAACTGAGGGACCTGCGGGCGTTCATGTGGGCCCTGCGAACGAGATTCAAAGATCTGAATGCTGGGCAGAAGGCTAAGCCGTTCCTGCGTACTTTCAAACACGGACGACAGACGGTGCGTGAATACTCAACCGAGTTCCAGAACCAAGCAGCCAAACTCCCCAACTGGGCAGAGCATGTCCTGGTAGAGATGTGGGGCTGAACCCGAAGATCCGTGAAACAGTGCTCCGATCGGTAGACCCGGCGTCTCTACTCGCCTGGACCCAGGAGGCAGAAAGTGCTGAGAGTCGTCTGCAAACCTTACGTCTCGACATGGCAGCGGGGGGGAAGGTGAGCCAACATCCTCCCCCCCTGAAGACTAAGCAACCTCGTCCGGCAGAGGCTGCACAAGAGCAGAGAATGCGGCTAGGGCTCTGCCTGAAATGCGGGGAAAGGGGGCACTTTGCAGTGGATTGTGGCCAGAAAACCCCACAAGAGAAGCCTCTGACACCTAAACCGCGCCCCGCAACTCCGGCTAAAAAGGCATTGGGAAAGCCCAAATTTGCGAAAGCTCTTCAGGCATCCCCAGAGGAAGATGACGGGGAATCCAGCGAAGCAGAGCAGGAGCCGGTGGGAAACGACCAGGTCCTGCCGTAGATGGCGCACAACGGCAGGACCCTCCTATGGAGGCGCCAAAAGTGGTGAGCGAACCCCCCTCCCTTTTTTGTGACTGTATCGTTAATGAATCCCCTGCTGGGGACTCATGTGCGCGTAAAAGCGCTGATTGACTCGGGGTGTGGGAGAGACTTGATTAGCCCAGCTGTGGTGTCGGGTTTGGAAGCTGGAGTGAAAAAGCTCAAAAAAACGTTAATATGCACCCAGATGGATGCATATGCACCCATGAAAGACCCCTGCCTATACGAGACTATGCCTGCCGGCAAAGGAGTCCCCATTTGCGCTCCTCACTAGGGAAGAAATCTCATCGTTACCCAAAGAGTACCGGGACTTGGCCCCAGCATTTGGGGAGGAGGAAGCAGATGAGCTACCCCCCCATAGACATTCAGATTGCAGCATTGAACTAGTCCCGGGAGCCAAGTTACCCAAAGGGAAAATATATGCCATGGGGCCAGCCGAGAAGGAGGAACTTAGAAAATTCATTGATAAAAACCTTGCTAGAGGATTTATCCGACCGTCCACCTCCCCGTTTGCTGCGCCAGTCCTCTTTCGGAAAAAGGATGGTGGCTTGAGACTCTGCACGGATTACCGGGATTTGAATGCAGTGTCAGCCACAAACGCCTACCCAATGCCATTAATTAAAGACTTACTGGCAGAGGCGGCAAAGGGGAAGATTTTTTCCAGACTTGATCTACGAGATGCCTACTTCCGTGTGCACATCAAGGAAGGCGATGAAGCGAAGACCGCCTTCAATACACCTTTGGGGCAGTTCGAATACCTGGTTATGCCCTTCGGGCTTCAGGGGGCTCCTGGGGTCTTCATGAATCTAATTAATGAAGTCTTGCACGAACATTTGTTCAAGGGGGTGCTTGTTTACCTTGACGACATTTTACTGTACTCCCCCGACCTGCCCTCACATGTTAATCTGGTTAGAAAAGTCCTGAGTACGTTGCACAAGCACAAACTCTTTGCCAAACTGTCGAAGTGTGAATTCCACAAGACGCGCATAGACTTCCTAGGCTACCGTATCTCATCAGCCGGGCTGGAGATGGACCCAGGGAAAATAAAGGACGTGGTGGGGTGGGAGGCACCAAGAACTCGAAGGCAATTACAAGCCTTCTTAGGATTCGCTAACTTTTATAGATCCTTTATAAAAAACTTCGCCCAAATTGCACTCCCGTTAACTGACTTATTGAAAACCAAGGGGAAAGGCCAGGAGGCCACGAGACCCGGGGCGCCACTGTTTGGTCGGCGGAGTGCGAAGGGGCGTTCCGGAAATTGAAGGAACTGTTCACTTCGGAGCCTGTGTTAGCCCACCCCAAGGGGTCGAAAAAAATTATTGTTCAAACAGATGCCTCGGATGTAGCCATGGGGGGGCAATCTTGCAAGAAGGGGAGGATGGGCGCTTACACCCGTTAGCTTACATCTCTAAAAAGTTCTCGGAGGCGGAGAGACATTGGTCAGTGTGGGAGAAGGAGGCGGGGGCAATAAAGCTTGCGTTGTCTACGTGGAGGCACTGGCTAGAAGGGGCGAAGGTACCGTTTGAAGTGTGGACTGATCACAAGAATCTTGATACTCTAAAATCGCCCCGGTGCCTAAACGCCAAGCAACTCCGATGGGCTGATTTTTTCTCCAAATTCCAATTTACCCTCCATCATTTCCCGGGGTCCGCTAACTCGCTTGTGGATGGGTTTTCACGCCTCCCCCATCATGTCAGTCAACGGGACGTAATGTGGACTCAATTTTCACCCCCGCCCAACTGGGAGGAGCGGTCACCACTCGGAGTCAAGCCTCCAAAATCCCCGCCTCTCCACCTTCTCAGCCAACTACCCCTCCTCTCGAGCATTCTTGGCTGAACGACTTTTTGGGGGGGTTCTAATGAGGACGAGTTACTTGTGCAAGGGGTGGAGGATTGTTACGTAGGGGGAAATGGATGTTGGTATAAGGGCGGTAAATTGCATGTACCCATCAAGCTACGGGGGAAAATCCTAGAGGCAACCCATGGATCCAAACTGGGGGGGCACTCGGGATTTGTTAAATCTCTGCAATTGCTCAAATGTCAGTTCTGGTGGCCACACATGCGTAAAGACTTAACGGCATTTGTGCAAACATGTCAAATGTGTGCCATGAGTAAACCAAGGGGAGGAACCACCGGGACTGTTACATCCCCTTCCTACCCCCAACATGCCATGGGAAGTTATATCTATGGACTTTATCATGGACCTCCCACCCAGCAGAAACAAAACGGTTATTTGGGTGGTGGTTGACTTGTTTTCGAAGCAAGTGCATTTTGTTCCATTCCCCTCACTCCCGACCGCCAAGGCGTTGGCAAAAGCCTTCTTTAACAACATTGTACGTCTCCATCTCCTACCTGCCAAGGTGATCTCCGATAGGGGCACGCAATTTGTTTCCAGGTTTTGGAGAGAGCTGATGGAGATTATGGGAGTGGAGAGGGGCCTGAGCAGTGCTTACCACCCAGAAACTGATGGGCAGACAGAACGGGTGAACCAGACCTTAGAACAATATTTATGATGTTTTACCAACTATCAACAGGATGACTGGTGTGACTTACTTCCTCTTGCTGAGTACTGTTATAACAACACGTGTCACACCTCTATTGGCATGTCCCCTTTTAAAGCTGCCTTTGGGTACGACAGTCCTCCTTTGCCGTTCTTGGAGGGCCAACGTGTAGGAGTATCTGAAGATGCCAACACGTGGTGCAAAACATTGCAACAAGCCTGGCCGCTGTTGTGCAAAACTTTGGACTCAGCGAAAGTGGCCTATAAAAAACAGGCTGATAGAGGAAGGGTGGAGGGTTGGGCTCTATGGCCTGGTGACTATGTGTATGTGTCCACTAAGAATATGAAACTGTTGCATCCCAGTAGGAAATTGGGCTGGAAATTTATTGGACCATTCAAAGTGAGAAAAGTGATCAATGATGTAGCTGTTGATGTTGAACTGCCTAAGAATTTACGGTCTTTACATTCTGTGTTTCATTTCAGCTTACTTAAGAAGGACAATGGGTCTTGCCCGTGGCGCCAATCGCATCCCCCCCCCTGTACTGGTGGATGGAGAAGCACACTATGAAATTGCCAACATACTAGACTCTAAGCTGAAACGTGGAAAGCTCTTCTACTTGGTTGAATGGACTGATTTCGGACCCCAGCACCGAGAATGGGTGGAAGTAGGGGATATTCAGGCCCCTCACATGCTCAGAAGCTTTCACAAAAAGTTCCCGGGGAAACCGGGAGGTCTCCCGCCCTGACCGGGAGGTGGGAGGGAAAGTGTATTTTCGAGGGGGCAGTATGTCAGCAAGCTGCCAAAGAACTCTGTGTAGCATAAGAGCTGTGCATGGATCACCCCCCCCCATGGTTCCTGTAGATTCCCAACTGCGTATTATGCTTGTCTCATGCATTCCTTTTGGTGAACACTAGTACAGCTTTGAAACGTGCTTATCTGCAAGGTCACAGGTGCTGAGAAGAGACGGCTTCACTTAGTCTATAATGAGCTAGAGTGTGAGAACAACTAATTGTTATCTTTTAGGAAACCGTGGCTTCTCAGACTAAGGGCGCGAATCTGATAGTCAACCCGCGCGAGCGGGAACCAAATCCATTGGTTATTGTCGGTTTGAATTTGCTTTACTATCCCCTGCTTGGACCTTCCCCAGTTATTCTAAACAGTGAACGTGTTCCATCATGGCTTCAATAAAATACTACTTTGCTACAAACGTGTATTAATTGCAAGTTGTGGGGATCGGACACCCCGCTGCCTCCGAAGCGCATGCGCAGGGGATGCTCTGTCACTTATGGGGGGATTTAAGTATCCCCCCGATATTTTTTTCAGGTTTTTAGATTTTTGTGCACACCTGGGGACTGCCCCAAGTGTGCACAAAAATCTCCCTCCCCCCCAGGTGCCCCTGATTCGCGGATTTAGGTATCCGCACGCAGGGGGCGCCTTTCGCTATTAGATATATAGATTTTTGTGTTAAGTGGTTTATTATTAATGATTTATATTTTTTATAGAATTCAATGGGGAATCCATCTTTCCCCGGAGTTTTATTATTTTTAATTTTATTTATTGCTTCCCCTACCTCCTGTTGTGTTATTGGCTGTTCTATATATTCTAAATGATCTTCTGAATTTTTTGTATTAAATTGTATTGAACTTAAGTAGTTGTGAATCTCTGTCTTATTCGTATTTTCTGAGGTATAAAGATTTTGATAAAAATCATGAAAAGTAGCAAAAATGCTGGATTTTAATAACTGTTTTATGTTTTTATTATGGTTTATTTTATTAGCTACCTTAGGCCAGTTCCCTGGAGAGGTGGCATAAAATTTTTCTAAATAAATATCCAATTATAATCAGGATGTACATCAGTGAAGAAGGGAGCACATGAACCATTATGTCTGAATATAGCCATCTCTTCTATATGAAAGCAGGGGCATACCCAGGCTTTCTTCAGAAGCTGAAGAAAAGGACATGTATCTTTACCACCCAAAGATTTGACCACCAAAAGAGCACATGTTCAAAGAATCCAAAATTAAACAAACCAGAGAGTGAACCTTAACTTCTGCCCTCAGTTTTGAGTGGATGCAAAGTGTTCCATTCTCCGTTTCTTATTACCATCTGAAATAAGTGACAAGGCAATAGGAGAAACGCAGAGTACCTTCCTAAGCCCTGTGATGCTGACTCTTGCATGTTGTGTTATGTCTTCAGTGGTGGTCTGTTATGAGAAAAAACTCAAATCCAGTACATAGGAACAAACAGCTGTAAATGAGTTTTGGATTTGAGGTTTGGGAACAACTTTATACAAAAAAAGCTTCTACCAGATATTCATACAGAGTCATACTCCTCTCCAATTGCTTCTTACAGTTATTGGGCTAATCCAAAGAAACATTGTGAACCCTAACTGCAGGACTATTAATATAAGGAACCCAACTGGTGCAGTAAAAGTTTCCCACTGGCTGGCTGTACTGTTCGACAGAATGCTGTGTTTCCTCATCTTAACACTTCTTGGTCATTGTAGGACTGTTTCATACATGCATATTTATCAGTTGGGGGTCTGATCTCATGGTGATTTTCAAACAGGTGAATTCTTTTCTGTTAATAGTTTTGAATCAACTTTAGATGATGTGAGCCTTCCTTCTGTGATGTCTGATTCACACAGTCAAAATCACTTGATCTAACAAGCAACAAACGTGCTTGGATGAACTAATTTTTAGATTTCCTGTCAGCACAGAATCCTATTGACTTAACTTGAGACATAAAAATTCAGTGGTGCTTGAAAAGTCTCATGCAGGTCCCAGAGATGGCTGTTGTTTTTGTCTCATGCAACCTTGCAGTTTAGCGGTTCGGGATAACTTTCATGAGAGGAGGAATGGCTGAAAATACTCACTTTTTCCGCTTAGTGCTGTTTACGGAGTTGTGTTGCTGGTTTAATAGGTACTTTGGAGGTGCCAGAGCTGCTTGTTGAAGCTGCAAATAGCCCCAGAGCACTATGAGTAATTACATGGGGAGCTGGGGGCAGGAAAAAGGTTCTCATCTCTTTTCCTGTATTTTACCTTGTGTTGGCTGGATGACTCTACTTTGGCTTAGTCAGAATAGCAGTCAGCAGGAGATGGGGCCTACAATTCTAAAGCACAGGCATTATTTTCCAGGAGTTATATTTGTCTTGTCTTGGTAGCTCCCTCTTCCTTTACAGCAGAGGACGTTCTGACTAGCTGTAAGAAGGCCTCTGCACTGTGTACCTGGAACATCATGGAGTGTTGTTTATGGGAAACTCTGTTTGGTTCCTTTGCATGAACCTGTTCTAAAAAATAGACCCAAAGGTCTGTTTCGAAAGTATTGATCCCAGAAATTTAGTTTTTGACACATTTAAAATTCATTAAACTGAAATCTGTTAAAACAAAATCTGGCTCCAATGTTCATCTTGTATACCATGCCAGGCTAGTTCTTCCTGCAAAGCTTCTTCATCTTTCTATGGTGCCATTTTCATGGTGCTCATCCATCTTCATTTGAATTAGTCTGTCTTGCCATCTTTTCTGTTCAGAACCTCATTGGGCATTTAGATTATTTTTTTCTTTAACCTATTTGCCCAACGATGATATCATTTAAGGTATTTTTTTAGGCAATCGCAGGCACTTCTGGGGATTTGCAACTAGTTGATTCCTCAGTTAACTAGCACATGGGGGACATGGGAGATGATGATGGTAGCTGTGTTTTAAATGTCACCATTTAAATTATCAGACGGAGTCTGCAAATATTTTGTTAAGTAACCTATATACCTTTATTTTGCCTGGTGTACAGAAGGGGAATCAACTTTTTGGCTTTCCTTCTACATTCAAGATATCCATTCAGTAACACAATGTTTTTCTGGTGGAACAAGTTATGCATGTAGCCCTAAAATGTACCTATTAACCTTCTGGGCCGTTCTTTATAACTTTAAATCTTAAGTTATTTTAAATGAACTTTAAATCTTGAACTTTAAATCTTAAGTTGTTTTAAAATATTTTCCCATAAATCTATGGCAGAATAAGAAATGTCCCTTCCTTTGCTATTTGGAGACAAACTAAAATAACTTAGGATGTATATAAATGAATAACAAGAATATGATTCATCAATGGCTGCAGTCAGATGTGTAGTTTGAGCTGGTGTGGCCCTGCCTCTAATTGATCCAGATTTTTTGTAAGAGAGAATTGTGATCAGACTCACCCCTTTAACACTCTTCAAAGCACTTTCACCCCGTCCTTGAGCAATCAGACAAAGCAGCCAGGGAGTGGGGTCGTTGGCCTTTTTTTTTTTAGTTTGTCCTTTGAGCATGTGCACAAGTGCTGATGAGCCTGCTGGGATATGTAATTCACTGCAGTCCTCCCTCTCTAATCTTTTCCATTCACACCTTCCCCGAAGCACTGAAAAAAAGCTGAAATACAGAGGTGTCTTTCTTTGAAAGCCTTTATAAAGAAAACACAGTTTTGAGAAGCCCCTGTGGGAGAGGGAGAGAAGTGTGAATATGCAGTTATGCACACATCGCTAATTAGTAAAAAAAATTGTGGCTGGAAAACGAGACCATCCAGACCTGCCTGATGACTTGGGCGTGCAACAGAGTGATCAGACAACAGGAAATCTGGTTGGAAACCAGCTCAGCCCAAAAGGCCTGGACTTTCACAGGTATCAAAGAAACACGCAGTAAAGGGGGGGGATGCAGATGATTGGGGCATGACAGACAGATGTTACTATCTGACTGTGCATTTTAAATCTGGAAGCAAACAGCAGTGGATCAAACTGCACATCTGATTGCAGCCAATGTATGGTTAATTGATCTTCAGTATTCCAAACCAGAATTTCACCTAAGTGAAGGGAGTGGGTATGTATTCACAGTACTTTAAAAGCAAAGTGAATACATACCCACTCCCTTCACTTAGGTGAAATTCTGGTTGCTCACAAAGTTTCATTTTTGCTCAGAAGGCTTCACAGCTTAGAGGTTCCCAATGTTTCCTCTAAGGTATGAAGTCTTCTGAGCAAAAATTCTACTTTGTGAGCTACTGGCATTAAAGTTGCGAGCAAGCGATCTGGCTACTGCATTAATTAGTTTGCTCTGGAGTCATCCTTCCTGAGCAAAGAGAAAAATGTGTGAGCTGGAGACTAAAAAACAGTGAGCTAGCTCACACTAACTCAGTTTAGAGGAAAAACTGCTTCCAAGTATATGTGCATAACACTAGAAAGGCCAAACCTAGCAGTATAGTCCTCGAATCGCTTTGCTTTTAAAGTACTGTGAATACATACCCACTCCCTTCACTTAGGTGAAATTCTGGTTTGGAATACTGAAGATCAATTAACCATATAGTACTTGGGAGTATGTCCCATTGAGCTCAGTTGGACTTGATTCCAAGTCAGAGTGGTGCTTTAGATGATTCCAAGCAACCACTTAGGGAAATGGCAAAGTTCTAGCTTGATGGCTGTTGTTTTATTATTCAAGTACAGCAGGAGTTCAGCTTGAGACAGAAATGCCAAAATGGGGCCTTTTGATTTAATAAAATATGTGTGTGCCTCCCCCCCCCCTCTTTCTTTGATCACTCTTTCTTTCTTTTTGATACAGGAGTGTTAGATACGCTTCCTGGGTAAACTCTGCTGCCCCTTAGTGGCTCTAAACATTTTGACTAAATTCCTAATCTCTGTATATTTTCTGTTGTTTCTTCCTTTAGGTGTGTTTTAATTATTTCATAGTGCTTGTATGTTTCTTTTACCTTAATTTTATTTATCACAGCGACATTTGCCCTACACATAGTAGCCAGGCTGATGATTTAGAATGTAAAAGAAGAACTGTAAACAGCTGGATTATTGGGGGCTCTAGTCCTTGAGGCATGAAATCACATCCTCCAGAAGTACAAACTCAGTTCTAACTGGGCCACGTGTAGTGACCACAGCGAATTACTCTAGGCCATACAAGACCCTAAAGTATGGGAAGAGAATCTGTTCCCTTTCAATGAGTATACATTTCCCACTGAAATTAAGTTGTCCTACATGGTACCAAAAAGAGTTCTGAATCCAGCGCCTCATTCTTCACCATCCTAATCTGAAGTGAGGCATTAAACATTTGTAAGGTAACATGATTTCTACACCAGCAGCCATGTAGAGGTGTTTAATCTTGCAAAGCCGTTGCTGGGATCCTGCTTTAAGTTAAATGTATCTAATTTTGCCTATTCCATCTAATGTCTATGCAGTCATTTTCCTTAGATGTCATGCCACTTGGGATTTAGCAATCAAAAAGTCAGGGAAGTAGGCTGGAAAAGATAAATGTGAGTAAATCCTTAAGAAGGGCTAGAAAGATGGCAGACTTATCCAGTAGTAGTAGAACCATACAGCCTTGAGGTACTTCCTTGGCACAGCTAACTTAAGGTTATTATGTAACTTATGTAATATACTTTTTTCCATCTCTTGCAGTGGAAAGTAGACAGTATGGAGTGTCTCCTCCTTTTATTTTCCCTTAATAATGTGAATATATAAAGTAAAACACATGTAATGTCATCACATTGATAAGTTCCTGCTCCCACTTTACTTCATTTGCTGCTGGTTGTAAGAGTAGGAAGATTTACACTGCAGTGGCATGGAGTCACACATTTTAATTTACTAGAGATCACAGGGACAGAGTGGCAAGAAACATGCTTGCAGTGGCAGCCTCAAGCATCTTGAAGAATTTCATGACAATTTAAGGTTGAAATTGTGTACGAAGTTTGCTGATACCTTTCAAATGACTGCAGCTGTTTCATTAGGATTGCCAAGCCTGGTCTGGTAACCAGTGAGAGATGGGAGGACATGGAGGGTGTAGAAAACGCAGTGCTGGGCTGGATGAACAACAAGGGCATAGTTCACCAAGAGTGCCAAAAGACTTGTGACTGGCTCTGGATGGGCCACCATACCAAGCAAACTTGTACTTGTGGGTCACCATACCAAAAAGTTTGGGAACCGCTGTTCTAGAGAGATCACATTCTCACTGGCATGACAATGACATGGTTGTCTGATCTCAGGGTCTCCAGGAGAAGAAATCAATTCTTAGGGGAAGGGACCAGACTTGGAAGGCTAAGTTACCTTCTGCTTGACTTGATGAGGCCTTTTCCTTCAGTTCTGTTCCCAATGGCCTTCAAACTCCTCCCAAACAATCAGGCCAAAGCTAATCCCTGTCCTCAGATCCATTGGTTGTCACTATTCTCCATCCCTTATTTCCCTCTCCCAGTGCTTAGCATCTGAAGCTCCAGAGAGGGCTCAGAAGAACCATGTAAAGTAGGCCAGCATGAGTAGCTCTGTATGGGCAGATATGGTTGTCAACCTCCTGGTGGGGTATGGCGATCTCGTGGAACTACAAGTGATCTCCAGATGACAGAGATCAAGTCAGCTGGAGAAAATAGCTGCTTGTTGAGGGTGGAATCTATGGGGTAAGCCATAAGAACGTTTTGGGGAGGGGAGGGACCTCAGAGGGGTATAATGCCATATTTTCTACAAGGGGGTGGTCAATAATGTGACACCACAGAGTTTGGGATGATTCCTAGAGAGGACCGATGTCACCTCTGGGAAAAGCCATTTACTTTCGGCCAGTTCCTAGAGAGATGTGACATCACTTCCATGTTTTCTCAGAAGTTATATTACGCCATTGTTCATCAGCCTTTTTTGAATTTTATTTTTCACGGAGTATGGAATCAAGCTGGTAACCCGTATTTCATCTAATGCCAGTCTATGTGTATGGTTTTTGAGACTGTCCTTAGTACTTAAATTGACCAATGATGATTAGTAGGGAGATATGTCTGCTGCCCACGTTCTGGTAAAGAGTTACTTCAGCAGCTCAAAACATGGACGGCGTATGAGCATCAAGTTAGAAGGACTTTGTTGTCCAAATCTCAGTTGCCAGATTCCTTCTCATCACCACTCTAATCTTCCTCTTACTATTGACTTCGAATTCCAAATTATGTCTGTCTTGTTTTTCTTGTGTGACCGTGGTCATAAGAAAAGGCAAGTGGTAGGATGCAGTCTTCCTGGTGACCAATTTTGTCTCTTGTTTCCTATGGCAAAGGAGGAGATTTGTCATCAGCAGATCCCATGGTACTGGAGCAGTATGTGGTGGTGGCAGATTACCAGAAGCAAGAGAGCTCTGAAATCAGCTTGTGTGCAGGCCAAGTGGTGGATATAATCGAGAAGAATGAATCTGGTAAGGAGTCCTCCACTGGAACATGAGCCTAGGTGAGAGTGTTAATGAAAGAAATGCAGTAAGGGTCGCTGGTTGAGATGAGGTTTGGAGTCCACTGCCTTCTGGCGTGGAAAGGACATGAAGCAGACTGGTACTTCTATCGACAAAACTCGAACTGAACTTGGGCTGAAGGGAGTAACAAATGCCCTGCTAGAGTCAAACTACATGTGATGTGGGAAATCCATGATAGACTCTCATAATATTATTTTTAACTTTCAAAAGCAGCTGTGGGTACATTTTGGATTGGGACTGCAGTTTTCTTGTGTTTGCTGGGGGGAGAGTCCAAAACGGATGCCCATCTTTCCCCCTAACACGTTTAAAAGCAATAGTGTGGGGGGGATTTCTTTTGGGGAAACAGTCTTTTCCTCCAGCTGCTTTTTAAAAGATTAAAGTGTAAATTTGTTCCTTAGTTCCTTTTTATCCTAGTCTCTAGCCTGTATCTTTGGCAGTAGGTTATCTAAACCTAAGGCTACCAATTCAGAGTCTGTGTCTTAGTTTAATAAAAGGAGGATGTTGTTCTTAGTGGCCTATCCAGCTGCTTTGATAAGTAAGCAATTGACTCACACTCCTCCAGTTATCATAATTCATTTAGCTGCTTGACCAATGTAAATGAGAACTATGCTTTGAATGCCATTAAGCTTTGTTTTTCAGGGAAAATAATGTGTACTATGTTCATCTTGCTTGTTTGATTAAAATAAGAAATGGGTTCTGGAAATAGCTTTGGATTTGCATTTTAACAATGAGAAAATGTCCACCACATGATTGTGCTAGTGAGCAATTTATATTTTTTTCAACAAAATGAAGTGAATTTAGTTGCTTCTGTTGATGTGACTTTAATAATTTGCTGTGCTGCTAAATTTTCTGTTCAGAAACTGCTCATTGTGAAGCTGTTCCAAAGCACTTTGTGCTGAATTTTTATGGATGATTTAAAACTTTGTTTATTGTTCCCCCTTGAATAGATTGCATATCTTCTGAGTTATTCTAGTGAGTTACCTAGATTGATTTGCTTTTGTGTGTTACTGAAATCCAGTCATTGTCTCTGAGTGGTTTAGCTTTCTCTCTCAATATCATTTTCAGAAATTCTGAGTGGGTTTTTTTTGGGGGGGGGGTTGAGGGGGGGACAAGCCTGCAAATGCAGAGTCTGGAGAAAATGGGTAGAAAGAACTTTCCCTGTCTCCCAAAATATTACAGGGCATCCATTAAATTTATTCAGGTCAGATAAAACAAGTAATTTCTTCACACAACATGTAAGGACATTGTGGGACTCAATGGAACTCAGAGGACAGAGAGTGAAAGGGAGGGGTGTTTAACACCAAGCATTGCCACCTCCAAGCTTGTTTTACCTCCCTGGAAAATATTTATTTATTTTACAATGTTTGTGCTCAGTGAAACTCCGAGGTTGCTCACATGACATTTTTTTAGAACAATCACAATAATATCACAGTAAAAGCAGTCACATGATAAACAATTTGAGTGCAAAACCAGCAGTAAAACCTGAAAGTTATCACCAGTGATGGTAAAAGCAGTTTGTAGTTGTTAATTTTTAATGGACACAGGAAAAAGATTAAATATGCCCCTTCCACTATGCTGGGTTTCTTCTTGAATTCAGGCTGAAATCTGTAAACTAAAATAACATCCAGGATAAAAAGTAGGAAGGATCGTACAACTGTTCTTAGTGTGTAATTCTACCTTGGGGCTGGGTGTATTGTTCAAGCTGAAGAAAGTACAGGAAATTATTAAATGAGATAAAATAATCTATAAAGGTAAAAGCCGAATACCTCATAACTCTCCCTTAGCATTCTGTCACACTGTAGTGTGACCAAGGAATGGTCTAAGACAGAGTTACAGAAATAGGGACTGATTTTTCTATCTGCCGCTCCCATCAATTTCTGTGGAACAACATAAATGGGCTGCACTCTACGAAACCATTGAGAAGGAGCGAGTCCTGCTTTACACATCAAAAGTGAGGACCTTGAGTTACAGAGTTAGAGTCCACTGTGATGATATCCTTGGGTAGATGGCTTTATATATGTAGATATATATGTAAATAGCCGCCATTTTATTCTGATGAGGAAGTTATCTCTCCCTTATATATAAAGCCGTAGTGGGCTCCAACGTTCCAAATGGACACCTTTAGTGTTTGGCCGCAAGAACTGTCAGTCAGAAGACGCTGGCTGGGTTGACTGGCTGCTTTGTGCAGTCCTGCCCAGCATTTCAAGGTCTTTTGCATATGGAAGCTGATTGGACTTCACTCCATTCCACACCTCAAACTCCCCCCC